>NC_092413.1:130861354-131161597 GCF_040894005.1 Engystomops pustulosus | reverse complement strand
AGTAGTCAAATTCCTAAAGACAGTCCAGCTCTGTGAGCACTGCCGGTATAGTACTAATAGCAGATAAGGAGCTGAGAATGAGAAGATTCACCTCAGGATCCCAATCCTGCACTGCCAGTGCAATACTACTCATATTCATACCCATAGAAAATGATCAAGCTATTCAGGACATGGATAGGCAACAAGGTGGAAGCAAACAGTGAAAGGGAACCTACCACCACGATTCTAACTATAAAGGTAGATAGCCTTTTTTGGGCTCATCCTCATGTCCTGGCTATCTTTTAGAAAACGTTAATCCGCTGATATGTAAATTTTTTTTAAGCGGCTACTGGGGCATGGAGTAGCCAGACATGAGGCTCTATGTCACGGCTACTCCATGCTCCAGTAGCCTCTTTTCTCCTCCTACCATTTCATCTTCGGCTCTCAGCTCGTCCGAGTACCCGGCGTTCTGCGCATGTGCAGAACGCAGGCCTGCGGCTGCACGGCCGCAGCTCCGAGGCCGGAGCTAACTGAGCATGCGAAGAACGCCGCAGATGCTGGGTACTCGGACGAGGGCGCACAGCTACGAGGAGCTGCGCACCGAAGATGAAATGGTAGGAGGAGAAAAGAGGCTACTGGGACGTGGAGTAGCCGCGACGTGTAGCCTCATGTCTGGCTACTCCATGCCCCAGTATCAGCGGAGGCAAGACAGCCGGGACGTGTGGATTAGCCCTTAAAAGTGCTAGCCTCACGTCCCATTCATCCACCTACCACCTGTTCTACTTTTATAGGTAGAATAGTGGTGGTAGGTTTCCTTTAAAGATGTATTCTCATGTGGGTATTGGACATTTCATCTAATTCATCTGCTATATGCAAACATTTATTCAATTGGATGTTTTTCAAAATGTATCTGTGAAAAGGTAATTTCCCATAGACAAAGGTTCTGTACTGTAAGAGCAGTGAGACTTTGGAACTCTTTGCCAGAAGAGATTGTTGGCGGATTCTATGTACATGATCAAAACAGGCCTGGATGCTCTTCCTGAGAGAAAAAAATGTGTAAACACACATAAACAATACACAAGTGGACCGGAGTCTGTCCCAACGGTCCACATACAGCCACAAGTATTCAATAGTAATGGACAATCCCCTCACATGTAATAAATAGTAATTAATTATAGAAATGGTTCAAACCAGTCCTGGGGGACACATGTATAACAAGTCAAGCATGGAAACTCACAAAGGAAGCCTATGAGGGGAATCAGGGAACTCCCAGAAAAATAACACATAAAGTGCCAATGTAAAGCAAAGGGGTTCCCTTATGTTGCAACCAGGACCTAATCCCCATGATCAGGGCTAAGCAGTGTTGAATTAATAGTGGGAGATAAAGCATAGTTCAATACATGTGGCCGGAAGCACCCCACGTTTTACGTCGCAGCCATGCGACCTCCTCAGGGGGAAATTTCATACAAAATAACCAAATGGTAGTTAAAACCTTAGCAACTAAATTACAAACACCAGGTGGCCACACACAGGTAAATATAGAATAGGAATCTTCCTAAATCATGTTTTTCTAAAATGCCATGATCTCAAGTCAAGTATTTCAGAAAATATACAGTGAAGGGGAAAGGTAGGGAAGGATGCATCTGTGCAAAGCCAAAACTACTCCATATGTCAATATTTGGTGCCAGTGTTATGTTATGTGCATATGAAATTGGACAGGAATAATACATCTCTATGACTCTGTAGGAAATTGGAAGCATGCACAGGCACAATTTGGCTTCATAAATAATAAAGTCTTATACAGGTATTCCAGAGGTGAAACCCTCAGATATCATGTATCATGTATTTATATTTATCATGTATAAGGCGCACCATCAATAAATGCTTGATAAAACGTCTAGGTTCATATATAAGGTGCACTGGATTATAAGGCGCACCTGATTCTAAGGATGAATGACCAGCAAATGGCAGACCTATTCACAGTTCAAGGCAGCTGTTGTCTGTAAGTACGGTTCATATATAAGGCGCACCGGACTATAAGGCACATCTTTGATTTTTGAGAAAATCAAAGGATTTTTCTGTGCCTTAAAGTCTGAAAAATACGGTATGTAATCTTCCCTTATGTTCATAAATAACTTGATCAAAAAGGTTGAACACCGGTAGTCATTAAGTGGTTAAACTATTTTCCTGGAAAACTATTGATTTGTTATTTGACATTTTATATAATTCTATTCTTTTAAAAGGCTCATTTCACTAACAGGACTTAGATAATTTTGTGCTTTTTACAAAATGTTACTCCTGCTGCTGCTTTTTATGTTCTGCTTTCACCCAAGGAACCTGAAACATAATGTTTCCACATTGATTTCAAAGCAATCCCAAAGCAGCAGGATAATTTAAAGCTTTTGTAACTTGACAAGTGTCACATGTTTCTTTTGCTTATCAGGTTTATTCCTTAGCCCTTTTTCCCACTCAAGATTCCAGCAGGCATTCATCCGGTCCCTGAATAATAGGCTGTTCTGCTTACTTACACGCGTCACGCTGTTACACTGTTTGTCTACCCACATTTCAAGCCACTGGTCTCCCTGCTAATGACGTCAGCAGCTGTCTTTCCGCTCGCATGACTTTTTCCTACTTATATACTGTATACTAGCTCATTTACATTTTGCTCCGAGCTGCTTCTGTAAAAGTTTTTCCTTCTCCTTATGAAACATAGAGAGTACTTTTCAATATGCGCTGTATAAGTCATCTTCACAGCATAGCAGTGGACTGCAGCCTGTGCCTGAATCACTAGTTAGATCACAATAGATGTTACTCAAGAATGGAAATAGTCTATTATTTCCTCCCATGGAGGAAATATTGAAGGGTTATGTAACTGAGCTGCAGCTGAAACAGCTGAGATGGCAGTAGTTCCCAAACATGATTGGCGGCAATGCATAGCTGGTTTCGATGGCAGCAATGGGATCCAACCAAGGACCCAGTGGCTACCTGCAACAACTACATGTGGTAGTGTCAGATTCTTATGTATAAACTTTCACTACTATCACTGATGTAGTGATGTTAGGTCAGCTGGCATCTTGATGTTTAAAGCAAGATTTATAGCGGCATAAGGCTAGGTTAAATGTGCATTACGTTATTATGTTATGATGGAACACTGTATGGTGAAAATGTACATTAAAATGATTATTATTATTATGTACTACTAATAATCCGAAGGTGCTTCATTTAATATAATGAATAGATTCTGTACTGAATTCATTATATTATAGACAGCACCAATTGAATCAGCTATAATATATACAGCACCTCCTTACAGATTATATACCATGCCACCAGAACTAATAGTATTACATGCCAACTGTAAATAATGCAACTAATTTAGAGGGCTCTGGAATAATTCTGGGGTTGCTTTATATAGTAAAATGATTTTTTGTAATTGGGAAAGTAATCTATGTAATTTAATTCAGGGGGTTGGTGTATATGATTCACTTATGGGGGCTGCATATCCAGTAATGAATTATGACACTACACTGTATTTATTATCACTTTTGCTGTCGTTTTTTAAATATGCCGTGGGTTACTCCTTGCGCAATGTGCCTTAAGTATCCTTTTTTTCCAAATTTTTACTTATGTATTACTTTTTTTTTGCTTATTTTTGCAACTTTTAAGCTGTTTTTTGTTTTTTTTAATTCATAAATTTTTGAATTCACATTTTATTGAAAAATATTGTTTACCCTGGGGTGTTACTAGAGTGCTTAAAAGTGCAGGCCACGGCCTCAAATCCATAATTTACAGTAGTGTCCACTCCTGTTTATAATGCCCCCTCGCATGGCTCTTATCCTTGTGGATTTGAGACATTTCCAACAAAAAGTCTTAAAAAAAGGCCAAGAGTTGCACCTGCCATGATAGGAAAAACTAAACATGTCGCACAAGAAAAAAGACATGATCATAAGGTGCCAAAAAGAGCTGCCAAATGTCTCAATTATGCTAATATACATAAACATTGAATTCTAGTAATAATCTTGGTTGCTCTCCTCTGCACCCTTCCAGTTCAACTATGTCATTTTTATACATTGGTGCACAAAACGGCACACAATATTACATATGTGGTCTGACCAGTGATTTGTATAAGGGCAAATTTAAGCCCTTATCATAAGAATCAATTTCTTTCTTAATGAGGCCCATAACTGTATTTGTCTAATTAGCAGCCGCCTGGCTCTGGTCACTAAAATTAAGTTTACTGTACACCAATACCCCCAAGTCTTTTTCAGGTGCAAGTAATTGATTGTTTAGAACATAATTGCACATTACCTTTCATTTATCTACATTAAACTTCATGAACTCCACCCATTCCTCCAGCATCCACATATCCCTCTGTAATGTTATTCTGTCTACCTCTGTTTTAATTAATTTACACAGTTTAGTATCATCTGCAAATATTGAAACACTTCTGTTTAAACCTTCTATAAGGTTGTTAATAAAAATATTAAAGGAGAATGGGGCCCAATACTGACCCCTGTGGCACTCCACCGGTAACCTCAACACAATCTGAGAAAATACCATTAATGATAATCCTCTATTTTCTATCGTTATGTCTTACCAAAATGCACAGATTTTTCCCTAGTCCCAGGAGTCCTATTTTATGCACCAACATTTTATGTGGTACAGGATAAAATGCCTTAGAATAGTCCAGATACAAGACATAATAATAATAATAATACTTCCTTTATTTATATAGTCTTTTTACCTGAAAGAGAGGTTGGGATGGCGCTGCGTATAAAGTCCACGCGGAGGTCCAATTTGTTAAAGGAATCCGCTTTATTAGTGAAACATAAAATGCGATGTGTTTCAGCCCCGGACTGGGGCTTTCATCAGGCATGGTACATAGTGAACACTAGACATATTATATCTTGTCGTTTGACCGGGAACCCGGAAGTACGTGTGAATGATCACGTGGGTTACCGGAGGTCAAAGTTCAGGGGTTGTTCCCGTTCTGGTACGGGATTATTATAAAACAATTCATTAAATAAACTGGTCTGTGATCCAGGGGCTCCGTCCTCTCTTTGGTTTGCGTTTGAGATTTGGCCCTCTATGCTTTCCGTAGTGGAAGGTTAGGATACAGGTAAAGATGCAGTTCCCCTTTTACAAACCTCGTAGATACACACCAGGCACATAGATTGTTTCCTAGCAAGGATTCTTATTCTAATTATATGTATATGAGTGGGATTTCTTATTTTTATCTTTATCCATGTTTTTATGTATTTATTTATATGATATTCATTTTACTATTGCTATTACCAATACCATTAGTATTTCTAATCTGTCTATGCATGATATTGAGATTATCTTACAGCATTTTTTAATATCAACTGTTTATTTAATGAATTGTTTTATAATAATCCCGTACACGAACGGGAACAACCCCTGAACTTTGACCTCCGATAACCCACGTGATCATTCACACGTACTTCCGGGTTCCCGGTCAAACGACAAGATATAATATGTCTAGTGTTCACTTTGTACCATGCCTGATGAAAGCCCCAGTCCAGGGCTGAAACGCGTTGCATTTTATGTTTCACTAATAAAGCGGATTCCTTTAACAAATTGGACCTCCGCGTGGACTTTATATGCAGCGCCATCCCAACCTCTCTTTCACTGATGGATCCTGGTCCATCAGTGAACGTGGATACTCGAGGTCGACAGCTACGTTCATCTATATTGCTACACGTTCATATCATCCAAATCAAGGTGAGAGTCCTTCCTTGTACCTTCATCATTGTGCCAAACTTATTCACACGATAGTCGTGCCTCTTCTTTTTCCCTTTGCATCTCTGCCCTACATTTCTCTCTTGGGCACTGGGGCTCTATTCCCCACCATCTTGATCCCAGGTCAAACTACCTTTATTTATATAGTGCACACAGCTCCTGCAGAGCTTGCCAAATCAGCCCCTGTCCTCAATGGGGCTCACAATCTAATCAACCTGCCAGTATGTTTTGGAGTGGGGGAGGAAACCGGAGAAGTCAGGGGAAACCCATGCAAACACAGAGAGAACATACAAACTCTTTGCAGATGTTGACCCTGGGCTGACAGCCCCAATCCCTCATAGACCCATGCTGATGCTATGCTAGGGTTATGCTATAAGGTTAAAGCCCCTCAATTTTTTTTCCTACAAGCAAAATTGAACTCACAGGTTTGTAAATTGGAACCATATTTGCTATGCTCCAGGTATGTGTGTGTGTGGGGGGAGGGGCAGTGTGGTCAGTGGTGTTGTGGAGGGTATACATTTAATGTATGTTGTGTTGTGAGAAGTATAAGGCCCGTTCCACACTTGCGAGTGTGATGCATTGAACTCGTATCACATTCGCAACGCGGGCTGCCCAAATCTCCCGGCCTGAAAGCTGCAAACCTGAAATGAACTCAGCATGTCAGTTCAGTTCCGGTTTGCAGCGCTCGGGCTGGGAGATCCGGGCAGCACAGTTTAGAAGTGTGATGCAAGTTCATCGAAATCACACTCGCAAGTGTGGAACCGGTCTAAGTTACAGTACTTCAGAGGATTGTGTGGTACACAGCTGTTATCTGAGGGACTATGGTTTCAACAGTGATAAGTCATGGTAACAACAAACTGTCAAGTTTTGTAGCTGAAGGTGCACAGTCATTACCTGTTAGTTGCTAGATGTCATGTTTACCAGTGTCTGCTCTGCACTATAGTCGCTGACAAATCTTATAGATCATGTGCAGTGGCATGATCCTTGTCATAAATTATTGCATTAAGACCAGATCCGTGGCAATTTAGTTCTATCGTAGGCAGCACAATGCACTATGACCTGTTGCTAATTGTTTAAACTAGAAAGACACTAGAAAGAGTTGCAATGGAGTCTCAGCATAAAACAACAGATAACTTACTGTGATATCAGAATATGTTCGGTCAAACATCAAACTCAGCCCAGTGGAAGCTGCTTTTTTAACTGTGCACAGTGTTTAGCTACATTATCAATGTTGATATTTTACAAGTATCTGAAGTATGCTAAAAGTCTTTCTAACCAAAAAATATCTTATTTAACGAAAGAGTGATACATCATTGAATGGAAACTGATGGCAATCTGGATTAGTTTAAGTTAGACTATCCAAACAGGAAGCAGGAAATGCAGAAACTATTTCTCAAAATAAAAAAAAGAGATATCCGAATGTTTGATCCTTGTGTGCAGCTGGAGATGATACCAGCCGAAGCCAGTGTATGATTCCTTACGCTTCTGAACTCAGTTGGACAGTGTGGCGCTGAAGATTTGGAATGATATGGATAAGATATTACATTGCCATTATTCAGCTAGCATACGGCCGCCATACGTTTATGTGCGATGTTGCTCTCTGATACCACAGCCACACATATATTTGTTATATATTATACCAATATTCTTCCCATACTTCAGTTAATTTTTTTGTATTTGTTAACTAAAAAAGCATAAATAAATAGTGGGAAATTACCAAGGTTAAAGGGAACCTGTCACCAGGAGACCCATTTTTAGCACTCCCCCCAGTCCCCACAGAGCATAGTACATACACTGGCAAAATGTTTTTGTATAAAAAATAGGTTTTTCAGAAAAAAAGATATGTTATATTGTACCTTTCATTAGCATCTGCTGTGTGACTAGGCACTCTGGGAGTGGCTGGAAAGGAGCAGTCCCCCCCCCCCCCACACACACCTTTAAGAAACAGCTTCTCCATGTGTCCTTTTCAAATATATGAATAACTAGAGGTGCAGGGAGCATCACTAAGCCAAGTGATGGGTGTTTTCATATATTTGAAAAGGACACATGGAGAAGCTGTTTCCCAAGGGTGGGTGGGGGGGGACTGCTCCTTTCCAGCCACTCCCAGGGGACGAGTGCCTAGTCACACAGCAGATGCTAATGAAAGGTACAATATAATATATCTTTTTTTCTGTAAAACAATTATTAATACAAAAACACTTTGGCAGTGTATGTACTATGCTCTGTGGGGACTGGGGGAATGCTAAAAATGGGTCTCCTGGTGACAGGTTCCCTTTAATTACGGTGCATGAAACTGACCTTAAAGGGGTATTTACATTCCAAAAAATAAATGTTATTGTTTGAATAATAAAAAGTTACACAATTTTCCAATATACTTTTTGTATCAATTCCTAACAGTTTTCTAGATCTCTGCTTGCTGTCATTATATAGAAAGCTTCAATGTTTACTTCCAGTGGATAGAATGGATGGTCACACTGGTGCACAGCTCGTTATATATCACACAGCTCTGATTACTCTCTATGATACTAATAATCTGTGCACTGTGTGACCATGGTCAGATTTCTATCCACTGGAAGTAAACATAGAAGCTTTCTATAGCAGGACAGCAAGAAAACCATGAGGAATTGATACAAAAAGTGTATTGGAAAATTGTATAACTTTTCATCATACAAACAATAACATTACTTTGCTGAAATGGGAAACCCCTTTGAGGTGTTAGGGGCTATGCCAGACTGATAAAAGAATGCAATGGCACAGACACTACAATAGGATTATATTCATTGAATGATCTTGAGGTGTGCTGGCTGCTTGTCTTTTGTACGTTTTCTAAATTGCTTTTCACTCTAAAATAATGACATAAAGTTTAAATGAACTAGAAATACTGAGAACTTGATTGCTAAGAATGTTTTCTTGTGATCACATCAGCTTTCTGATAAGTATGTGTTGATTTCTATTAATATACAGGTTTTTAGCACAGCTGAAGAATGTTTTTGTCAGCTAAGGATTTTGACCTGCACCACCACCTGCTATATCTTGGCATCATGCCCTGCATAGTGTAATAAGCAAGAAAATACTGCTGTTTTTCTTAGAATGAATAAGAAACACTTTTCTTTTGCAATGTGACATCTAATGGTATCTGCTTTATTGTGGAACTTTAATGAGTGGAAAATTATTTTACCGCTTGGCAAGCAGTTATGTGGGTGAAAAATTTCACCCTTATTAAGTAGCGTGCACTGGTTTTGTGGGGTTTTTTTGTGTGTTGGCAATACTTTCCATTTTCCTTTTTATTTTTTTCTATTCTGCAGATATTTGGGCCAGTATACTGTAGCACACATTCGGACTAGGTTTGTTTTCTCCAGCGTTATTGAGGCACTGATAAATTATCTGCTGGAGGTAAACGATTGATCCTTGTGCTGAACAATTTATTATAGTAACTGGATGTTTCTTTCGATTACTGGTATGTTTTGCAACAATACAATCTAGTTGTATACAGCTTGTTCAAAAGATGTGCATTTAAATGCATTTCCAATATGGTGAAAGATTTTGTGTCATAGTTTGTAAACAGAGTTTGTAGTTTTTTAAAATGGGCGATGAATGATTAACTGAGTTACTTTGCAGGCCTCTGGATAGATCATGCAGTCGTAAAAAATCAGTGCACCTGGCTAGCTAGACGCATATGCAAAGTTATTTATTTGCATGCATACTTGGATAATGTACCATATATACTTGAGTATAAGCCGACCCGAGTATAAGCTCCACAGTAGTATATTGCCAGCCACCTGTAGTATATAGCCACCAGCCCCTGTAGTATATAACCTGCCAGCCCCCCGTAGTATATAGCCAGCCTGCCCCCAGTAGTATATAGCTAGCCAGCCAGACTGCCCCTGCCCCCCAGTATATAGCCTGCCAGACCCTGCCGCAGTACTTAGCCAGCCAGCCAGCCCCTGCCCAGTACATAGCCTGCCAGCCCCTGCCCCAGTATATAGCCTGCCAAACCCTGCCCGAGTATATAGCCAGCAGCCCCTGTGCCCCAGTATATAGGCGACCCCCCCACCCCATTATGGAGCCGGACCCCCAGTTGATTTAAAAAAAAACGAAACTCACCTTTCCGGCGCCCCCGCGGGTCTTCTTTGCAATTCGTTGGTCAGCGGCAGGTCCGTGCAACCCAGAGCTCAGCGGCCGTTGGCATCACAGTGTGTGTCGGCTGCCGGTACACACAAAACTATTGCAGTGGCTGACATCAGTGCCTGTGACGTCACACGGACCTGCCACTAACAAATGGATCACACAGAAGACCTGTGGGGAGCCGGCAAGGTGAGTTTTGATTTAGATTTTTTTTTTTGTCATTTTTTTTTTGAGTTTGTGTTTTTCAGCACATTTTTTGTGCTGAAAAACTCGGCTTATACTCGAGTATATACAGTAAACAACGATATCATTATTCTGTAATGTTGTGTTTTAATTGTATTTGTCCCCCATGATCTCTAAGGCACAGTGGAGTACGATGGCACTGTATGAATCAATATTATTAGTGGAATAACTCAGGGTAAAAAAGTTAATGTCATAACTGTTGTAGCTCCAGTACATAGGAAAGTGATGAAGCTAATGAAAACAGAGGCTAAGCTTCTGAAACGCTTTATAAATAATACACAGAATACAACTTATCAAGTACATGTGAAAATAATAATATAAGCTACGTAAGTTTTAAAATCTGAATAAAGTGTAGACAAATAAGTGTGAAACATTTTCCAATACAACGTTTAAGTCCCTTTTTAATTGAATTAAGAGTCAGTATTACGTGTAACAAATACGTTTATTTGTTGTGATGACCTTTTTTCTCACTCTACTACGTAGCTCCAAAATTCTATTTACTAAAAGTGGCTGCAAAGGGCAGTTGTTCTAATGATAACTATAAGCTGTTCACAGAAAGTGTGTGGGGGTGACAATTATAGGTTCAAAAATCCTTATTTTCTTCGGTCTCCCACACACATACAAACAGTTACTCATCCCTTGTCATTTCCAGCGCACCCAGAGAAAACTACTCCACTCACATATTGCTTTAAAAGCACTGTGTAAAAATGTAGCAAATAAAGGCAAATCTGCTACATAAGTTAAATTATAGCATGTTCTATAACAGGATGTATCGCAGATCTTTCTTCAAGGGTTCCTTTAATCTGAATTTTAAGAAGTCCCTGCATAAAATCCCATTGATATGATTAGTACTAAACATGTGAATTCAGTTTTAGAATTTTTGCAAAAAATACTTAAACAAAATTGCAAATGTTATACAACTCTATGGGGGTCATTTATCTTATATCTGTTTTGGCTGGTCTTTTTTCTGTCTGCTTCTTTGGAAATTATCAATCTCACTTTTTCCTTATGTTAAATGTTTCAATAATGTTGCACAAATGTCACTTTTTTCAAGTATTCCTTAAGTATGTTATCGTCTGGAGTTTTTTGCAGTTTTTTGCAATTTGAAATGATAAATGTCATTTGCGACATTCAGTACATCTGGAAAAGAAGATACATGTGTCTTACTGACAAAAACAAATGTCCAGCGGACATATCAAAATGTTCCGAAAAAGGTGCAAAAATTGCAATGCGCCAAAAAAGGCGCAAAAAAGACAGAAAAAAACAGGAAGAAAAATAAAGATAAATGACCCCCTTTGTTTAACCTATAAATTAGTCAATTTCTTTTGATATATATATCATGTAAAAATAGTTGCCTGTGCATTGTATAATCTTTCAAGACCATGAATAAGGCTTCTTAGCCAAAACGCGTAGGCCAGTTTGCCGCATATATTTTATAGTCACCAATAAAGAAGACGTGTTTTGTACCATATCTGCTGTGGATTTGTGCCAGGATCATTTCCTTTTCATGAACATAGTTCTGGACTTCTGAGTGGATCATTGTGCACCTACAGCCGAGATCAAACCAGGAGTATGTGGGTGAGCTGATTCCTGTGTTTGTACGGCGCTGTGAGGCCATAGAAAGGTATGGGGGCATATATAAGCCATATATACGTCGGCCGTATATACGTCCCCCATACGTTCATGTGAATGTAGCCTAATTGTTATTTGAAACAACCCAACATGACTGCAAACAAGATCTCGGGTCTGTCACAACTTGCCCATAATGGTGATATTAACATCAAACCCGCTGATAAAGGGGGTGTGCCGTGGTCATGATGAAAACACCGGAGTACTTTGCCAAGATCTGTAGACTTCTTGTAGATACCTCTGTATATCAAAAGGTGACAATGGATCCTAAGTTCAATTTAGACAAACGTATTAGAACCATGCTGGGCAAAGCTCTTGAGGATGGTATCATTACTGAGAAAATGCAACATTACTTGCACATTGAGGGCCCCATAACACCGGTTATCTATGTACTTCCAAAGATTCACAAATCTTTCAAGCAACCCCCTGCAAGTCCTATTGTCTCTGGGAGTGACTCCATTACATCACATATAGCAACTTTTTTGGACACATTTTCCGAAAATTTGCAGTATCCAGTACTTTGTATATCTGGGATACTTCAAATTTTCTACGTAAATTTGATGAAATTAGATTTGAGGGGTACACTTCTGTTTGGCTAGTCTCATTTGATGTTGTTCCTCTCTACACGATTATGATCTGTTGGAGTTATTCCCTTTAAGCCAGCCTATTTGCTTTAAGACAAAGCTGCCATATATGCAAACAGGGCGTGTCGGCATTACTTCTCTTAAGGAGGTATTTTGCCCTTATTATTAGTATTGCCACTACACTGATATCTTTGTGTCCGTTTTTATTACTATGGTACATAAATAAGTGTGACAATAGTGTCAGTTGTATTCAAACAGCTGCACAGTTACAATGTAGTATTATAACATTATTTTCTAATGGTAATTCAAATAGCACAGGATTCCAGCACTTTCACAGAGGACACTTGTAGTATTTCAAAGTCTTTATTGCATCGATAAAAAGTCACAGCAAGTGCAGCATATAGACACGTGTCTATATGCTGCACTTGCTGTGACTTTTTATCGATGCAATAAAGACTTTGAAATACTACAAGCGACCTCTGTGAAAGTGCTGGAATCCTGTGCTATTTGAATTACCAATGTTCGTGTGGGCTTACACGCATACCCGTGCACCTGGAGGACTACAAGGAAGGGCGAATTGGTGAGCTGGCTTTCTCCTTCGTTTGTGATATTTAATATGCAATTATTTTCTAATGGGCATCATGTACGGTTTTGATGTGTGCTGCCCTTCTTCAACATGGCAGCCCGGCTGACTCTCCGGTCTACTGCACATGAGCGGGGCCTTGGCGCACGTGCGGTGCAGCTTCGAGGATGCCGAGGCATGTGTGCCTGTTGTTTTGAGATGTATCCTTCTGGGGGGATGAGATATATATATATATATATATATATATATATATATATATATATATATATATTCTTACCCCTATATGATACATCAACGCACATCCCTGATTGCCTGCATCGGTCACTTGTTGGCCGCAGCAAAAAAGAAAGGCATGCAGAACATGCAGCACTGGGACGCCTGGGGAAAAGGGGGTAGGTACGATTTATTATTACTTTAATTGATAACTCTGACAGTCCTTTAAAGAACTACCGCACATTAAATGAAATAACACACTTATGTCACACTTTCATGTATTTAGCTCCCACCCTCCCTGACTGCATCATCCCCCAGTGTTTTCTTGGCCATTCGTGAGAGCCAGGTGCGGAGCTTCACATGAGTTGGAAAACTGAGATGTGTAAATTGTTTAAAGTCTGAGATGTTTAAACTATATTATCACTAATTTCCACATAGGACATAGGAGAATTGATATTATTGCAGTAATATCTGACATTTATTTATAAATCAAGCTTTAAGGCAATGTTTATTTTATTCCAAGTTAAAACCAGTAGTACATTCAAAAAAGATACAAGTTTTTATTAAGAGACAATACCAAGCTGTAGACAGTGTTAGTAAGCAGCCCTGGACATCTGTGTAATCATACTTTTGTGTATGTTGTTAGTAATGATAGGACAGTAGAAAGTAAAGTAATGATCCAGCTCTGCAGCTATTGTAAGAGCTCTGTGCAGGTCTTTGAGCCTGAAGAGCTTCATGCTCTCTGCACTGGGTTGCTCCACAGTCTCTCCCCTCTGCTAATAGAATGAGCTGTATCAGGATTTGGGCCGAGCACTTACAGCAGTCACTCAGAGCAGAAGGGAATAGCTGTGAAACATTTTACTGCAAAGAGCAGAAAGCCCTTCAGGTTAAGAGAACTGCCCAGAGCACTTGCAGGAGCTGCAAACCAGGTATAAAAGTTAAAGGATACCTACCACTATGGATCTACCTATTAAGGTTGATCCGGTGGTTGGTGCATCTAACATATGTAAGGATAGCCCTTTTTAGGGCTAATCCTTTACTCCCCTCTATATTTGCTAATCTTTAATCAGGGTAATTTGCAAATTTTCTAAAGAGGCTAGTGGGGCATGGAGTAGCTGGAGCTGAGGCTACTCCACGCCCCAGTAGCCTCTTTGATCCTTCTACCCAGACATCTACAGCAAGCTACAAGGAGCTGCGCGCACTCGTCTGCAACTTCGGAGTTCTGCGCATGTGCTAAACACAGGCCAGCGGCTGCGTGATCTCGGTTCCAAAGCCGGAGCTACTGCTTAAGCGCAGAGCTCTGGCTTCGCGGACGAGTGCACACAGCTCCTTGTAGCTGCGTGCTGAAGATGTCTGGGTAGGAGGATCAAAATGGGCTACTTAGGTGTGGAGTTGTTGTGCCGTGTAGCCTCAGCTCCAGCTACTCCACACACCATTAGCCTCTTCAGAAAATGTGCATATTACCCTAATTAAAGATCAGCACAGATAGAGGGAAGTAAAGTTTTAGCCCTAAAAAGGGCTATCCTTACCTACGTTAGATGCACCTACCACTGGATCCACCTCAATAGGTATATCCGTAGTGGTAAGTTTCCTTTAAATTTTTACTGTCCTGATGCTACTTATTACACACACAAGGGTATTATTACATAGATCTCCATGACCAATGACTTGTATTGTCTGCAGTTTATCATGGTCTACACTGAGGATTTAAGTAATATTGAACATACATCCTAAAGCAACAGCTAGAACTATTCACATGGATTTGAAGAATGAAAGCTGAAGTATGTTTTTAATATACAGTATGGAGAGTATTCATGATCCAGGTTATGAGCTTTGTGTACTGTGTTTTTTATCATCATGATACCATTTTTTGAGCCATATTACATAAAAGGGTAATGTCCAAATCACAGTTTTGTTTGACTAAATGTTATCAAAATTCCCCAAACAATGTAAACAATGTGAGGATGACTCCAGTTATTTTACCTCTAAGATCTAAAACTGAAGCTTAGTTTGAAGCCTTGTCATGAAACAGTTTACAGTTGCTATGCTTTGATGGAGCATCTTAAAGGAAACATTTGTTGCCTAATTCTTTATCAGACAAACCAAGAAAATGGGTTGTTTCAGAATCTTTGTTCATATTCATGAGAGACACCTGGAATGTAAAATGCCATTAAAATATCAAGCTGTAAAAATAAAACAGACGAAAGACGGTAGTTTCTAAATAAGTTTATGAAGCGCTATGGAACATTGCATTAAGATATGTTTGGAGTATTTGATGGAGCTCGATGGTGGAACTTAAGATAGATTCCAGACTACATTAGACCCTTAACTCCACAGTTTATATATACAATTCTGCTGTTCACTGTTAATGTGTACACTATTCACCTTGCTTGTAATCATCTGTCTAATATCCAGTGAGTATAAAAAGCCCTGATCATACTAGTCAATCTATGTAATATCCAAGGACCCAGCAGAGATGATTAGTGTCTTTAAAGGAAATCTACCGTCAAAATCCTACAGGATAAACCACGGACAGTTACTCATAGCTCCAGGCACTGTGACTATGTTACTCTTCTTATCATTGTTATCAATTGCCATCTTCCTTCTAAAATCAACTTTTAAAATTATGCTAATGAACCAGAAGGGCTCCAAGGGAACATTACCTGGGCACCTCGGTGCTATCACATGTAGGAGCATGTTACACCCTCTCACCTGCTCCCTGGGCACTCCCTCTGCTTCTGACTGATGTAATCTCATGGCAGGAGAACACAGCGGCGGGAAGTGCTAATGTACAGTGTATCAGCCTTTACAGACCATGGTGGTACCTCTGGGTCATTGGCATAATTTCAAAAGATGATTTTAGAAGGAAGGAGAGCAAATGTAAGATCATTACCAGAGTCACGATGCTTGGATCTGTAAGTGTCCCTTTACTTTGCTTGATTTTGGTGGTTTTCTTAAGACATTGCTTAACGTAAAATATATTAATATTCCTCTTATTTAGGGCAGCAGATCCAAGAACTGCAGTGTCTGGTTATACATGACAAATATAAATTTGAATGCAGGCCAATGATTAAAAAATTACTTTATTTACAAAGTGCCCATTATTATAGAAGAAATCTGTAACCCTACCGTCTAGATGCATCTAGGTTTATTACATTTCACGTACAACGAAATATTTTAAATGTGCGACATATTGACACTACATTTTTGAAACTTGGGTCCACTTTCTCTAGATTCATCATTATATTGAGTGCACTATTACTTGATCATTTCTATTGCAGATGAATAATTTTAAACTGTTTCATGCATCACCTTTTTGCATTTATAAGTGTTTTGTGATGGATACGTGTCCTAAAAGAGTGCTTTAGGGAACTGCGTGCATTATTAAAGCCAAACAGTAACTGCCAATGCTTAGATGTTGTATTTTCATCTACATGTCTGCTTGGAAGTAATAATAATTCTTTATTTATATAGCGCACACAGCTTACGCAGCGTTGCACAAGCATATCAAATTGGTCCCTGTCCCCATGAGGCTCACAATCTAAACAACCTAACAGTATGTTTTGAAGTGTGGGAGGAAACCGGAGTACCCAGAGGAAACCCACGCAAACACAGAGAGAACATACAAACTCTTTGCAGATGTTGACCTGGGTGGGATTCGAACCCAGGACCCCAGTGCTGCAAGGCAGAAGTGCTACTCACTCAGCCACCGTGCCGCCCTAAGTAATAAAGTACATTTTGCAGAATGATAGTTTGATATGCAGCAGAAAAACTTAACAGTTTGAAGGTCATTAAGAGATCACAAACACATTTACATTACTGTCTGTAAATCATGAAAATGATACGAATCATCAATGTGCTAAAAGTCTGCTTACTGTTACTTATAGTAACTACAACACTTAAGGAATATTCCAACAATTAACATCTAACAATTATCACCAAACTACTACTCCATTTGAACACAGTGGTCATGCATTGAGTAGATCCAACAGTTACAAGCCATGGAACGTGTACATTGTCATGGTAGTTTTCATACAATAAAAATAAGACAAAGGCCATAAAGGACAGCTTTGTGTATTGTGTTTAACTTCTGAAAATTTACCTCCCGAGATTTATCATGAATAGAATTTCCTTATCTGATTATCGAAAGTTATCTAAAAGATCTAAAAGCTAAGTTCACACTACTTTTCCTTACCTCAGTTTAAAAAAATAATGAGTGGAGGTTTAAAGTAACAATTAAAAATGCCATTAACATCAATGTAAATTTGATTTCATCCGTTATGGTCAGTTTGGCAGGCATCTGTTATAAATGTGTTTTTTCACACAGAGGAAAAGTACTGCAGCCCATGTCATTTTTTTTTATCCAAAAAACCGCAAGGATAACATATACCTGGATAAATGGAACGTAACGGATTACATCAAATTTACATTAATCACAATGGGATTTTTAATTGATGCATTAAACAACCGTTAAACCTCCATTCTTTACTTTTTTAACGGAGGTAATGAACAGTAGTGTGAAATGAGCCTAAGAGGAGAACTTAAGTGCATTTACCATGTCTAAGGCCCCTTCCACATTTCCGTTGCAGATCACGTCAGAGTCTGATCAGGGAGCGATCAGGTATTGGTCAGTGAAAAACTGATATCTTTCATCAGAGTTCAATCAGTTTTCAGTCAGTTTGTTCAGTGTCTAGGTTTTTCTCGCACGTTTTCAATGAATTTCCAATGCATTTCCAATGCGTTTTTCATGCGCAGATAACGCATGTGAAAAGGACTCAGGACTGACCTTTATCTTTTCTATGGCAATTGATGCGTGAAAAATGCATTGCACTTGCATGTGTCTCAGAGTGCATTGCATTTTTGATGCTTCTCCATGGACTTGTATGGTGCGTGACTTGCAAAAGCAGAGCATGTCGAGATTTAAACGCACATTTTAAAAAATGCGCGTGTGTGCATGAAAAAAATGCAAGTCTGAAAAAGGCCATTGAATACAATGGGTTAGAGTGCAATGCAAGTTCTCCTGAACACGCGCTTGAAAAAGGCAATTGTAGAAGGTGCCTAACAATTGTGATATATCATTCACTTTCTATAAATCTTACATGATGTGATTAACTGCTTTATACTCCTGTATACTAAGGACCTCCTGAGTCATGTTTGTGACTGGAACAGTTATATGAAACTAATTTTTCCTATAACATTTTCCAGTCATTTAACACATTTGACACCCAAGCCAAAAGAAAATCTATAAGGTTGAAAATTAATCAACAATATAGGGGCAGACCCTGGGGGACATACAAGATAGGTTCTTTAAGTAGAGGTAGATTTTATCATTGTAACTCCAGACAATTTTTTTTTTTTTGTCACTGTGAGAATTGGATTTTAAAAGTTTTGTGGGAACAAGGATTGTCAATAAAGCTTCATTACCAACACTTATCAACTGATCATTGCAGTCTGGGACTAAAGTAAAGCATCCAGAGAGCTTCAACAGAGGTCACAGGGGGCAGAGAGGGTCGTCTGTAAGTCAGGTGTCCTTAAGTCAGAGACTGCATGTATATCTGAATATATAAGAGGAAATTATCATAGAAAAGTGAAAAAATATACATTATTAAAAAGGCAAAAAAAATGTCATAACATTTTTTATATAAATTATAATACAATGAAACAAAGTTAGGTCACTGATTAAATAGAACTATGTCTAGTATCTGTGGAAAAACAATATGCTATAGAATGAATATATACACTCACTGGCCACTTTATTAGGTACACCATGCTAGTAACGGATTGGACCCCCTTTTGCCTTCAGAACTGCCTCAATTCACATGGTGGCATCACACAGTTGCCGCAGATTTGTTGGCTGCACATCCATGATGCTAATCTCCCGTTCCACCACATCCCAAAGATGCTCTATTGGATTGAGATCTGGTGACTGTGGAGGCCATTTGAGTACATGGAACTCATTGTCATGTTCAAGAAACCAGTCTGAGATGATTCCAGCTTTATGACATGGCGTATTATCCTGCTGAAAGTAGCCATCAGATGTTGGGTACATTGTGGTCATAAAGGGATGGACAACAATACTCATGTAGGCTGTGGCGTTGCAACGATGCTCAATTGGTACCAAGGGGCCCAAAGAGTGCCAAGAAAATATTCCCCACACCATGACACCACCAGCCTGAACCGTTGATACAAGGCAGGATAGATCCATGCTTTTATGTTGTTGACGCCAAATTCTGACCCTACCATCCGAATGTCGCAGCAGAAATCGAGACTCATCAGACCGTTTTTCCAATCTTCTACTGTCCAATTTCGATGAGCTTGTGCAAATTGTAGCCTCAGTTTCCTGTTCTTAGCTGAAAGGAGTGCCACCCGATGTGGTCTTCTGCTGCTGTAGCCCATCTGCCTCAAAGTTCAACGTACTGTGCGTTTAAAGATGCTCTTCTGCCTACCTTGGTTGTAACGGGTGGTGATTTGAGTCACTGTTGCCTTTCTATCAGCTCGAACCAGTCTGCCCATTCTCCTCTGACCTCTGGCATCAACAAGGCATTTCTGCCCACAGAACTGCCGCTCACTGGATGTTTTTTCTTTTTCGGACCATTCTCTGTAAACCCTAGAGATGGTTGTGCGTGAAAATCCCAGTAGATCAGCAGTTTCTGAAATACTCAGACCAGCCCTTCTGGCACCAACAACCATGCCACGTTCAAAGGCACTCAAATCACCTTTCTTCCCCATACTGATGCTCGGTTTGAACTGCAGGAGATTGTCTTGACCATGTCTACATGCCTAAATGCACTGAGTTGCCGCCATGTGATTGGCTGATTAGAAGTTAAGTGTTAATGAGCAGTTGGACAGGTGTACCTAATAAAGTGGCCGGTGAGTGTAGATCAATTCATATGATGGCTTTTTACAAAATTTTAATATTCTATTATAACTTACTTGGTTATTGGTTGTGCTGTATGTTTTAAGCCATTCCTCCGAGTATTTTCATCTTCCATACTCTAAATATATTCTGCTGATGAATTTTCAGTCTTCCGTAACTAAGTGTGTCCCTTTTTCTACAACAGTACATGCAAAGCACATCACGACACGTAAGTTACAGGAGCTTTGACAGTTCTTCTTTTGGCTTCACTTGCTTTTAAAATGTGTTAAATGACTGGAAAAGTTATTTATAAAATCAAGAAAAATATGAATAAAAATGAGTTTCATATATTTGAGACTGTTCACAGAACATGAATAAAAGAATCTTTTGTTAGGAACAGAAGCAACATTTTTTTGTTAATAAGCGTTCATACAGTTTATACAGTGTTCAATTACTTATTCACAAAGGTTCTCACAGACTCAGCAACAATGCTTATTTTTAAAGGCCCCAATAGATTGCAGCTATCAATCATTATTACTTATTCTAGGAAGTTCCCATACATGACTGCTATCAATGCTCCATTACTAACCACATGCAAGAATAACTGTTTTCAGTCATCTGTTACTTGTGGGATATAAGAGGAAAATAAAAGTTCCATCTACATCTTGGCATTGGAAGAATTTATCAACAGCTTGCCACCAGAAAACTGTCAGACTAAAGTTGCATACTTTCCCACAAGCCTCATTCACACAAACATTTGTGACTTGTCGCCATTTTTTTCTCATTCTTGCCACATTCCTGAAAAAGAGGGACATGGACTCCTACAGCCGAGCAGACTTATTATACCTGGTGTATAATATAACATAGCTTTCTATATAGACAACCTAAGGGAATTGTAGTACAATTTATGCCACGTAAGTCAGAAAATTTTTCACAAAACTTTAAACATTTGCCACCAAATTTTAGTTGTAAGTAATAAAATTTCATAACTATTTACTTGGGAATTGAGGTATGGCATTCGATCAGAGGCTACACACTACACTAGTGATATATTATGCATAGGACTCATCTTATGTTCAACTGCACTGGTAGGAGTTATGTTTGAGATCACATGTTTTGATGCACCTAATAATATTTGATTGTGCCAAGATCCAATCATGTGCGCGAAAATACCCTTTTAAGTGCAGTGCAAATCGTTAATCGTCGAAATATCCGATGTTTGTGCGGTCCGTGGACCCTTTGTAAATGAGCCCCACAGTGTTAACAACTGTGATAAATGCCAGCATTGGTGAGGGACAATACATTGCAGTATCTTCATAAGACACAAGGACTAGTTTTTTATGAAGATATGTTAAAATGCGCTGGTTGCACATTGTAACAGATCATGTGGAAAATTGCTGCGTAGTTACATTTATACAGTATTACCATTAAATTCAGGACAATCATCAAATTCAGGGCAACCACAAATTTAAACATATTTTTAAATGATTGGGGATAAGCCCCCCAAACAGTAGCCAATAGCCAGACTGGCCCACAGCAGCAAGAGTTACCCATAGTTGCCACAGTGCCCCCATAGTTGCCACAGTGCCCTCACCGTCGCCTTAGTGCCCCCACAGCCACCAGAGCTCCCCTCACAGCTGCCAAAGTTTACCGCATAGCTGCTAGAGTTCATCAACAGTAACCATTGTGCCCACGACTGGTGCCAGAGTGCTCCACATAGATGCATAGTTGCTAGAGTGCCCTTCACAGCTTTCATCGTGGCCCCATAGTAGCTATAGTGCCACCCACAGTTGCCAGAGTGTCCCCCACAGCTGTCAGTGTTCCCATAGTGGCCACAGTGCCCCCCATAGCAGCCAGAGTGCCCCTACAGAAGGGCAGTGCCTGCCACAGTGCCCCCCATAGTAGTCACAGTGCCCTCACAGCTGCCAAAGGGACACCCACAGTAGCCACAGTGCACCCCATAGATGCCACACTGCCCATATAGTAGTCACAGTGCTTCCACAGCTGCCACAATGCACCCAATAGATGCCATAATGCCCCCCCATGGTAGTCGCAGTGCCCCCACAGCTGTCACTGTGTCCCAGAGTAGCCAGCAGCCTCTACTCCTCCAGCAACGTATGTCCCTCTGTGAAAAAAAAACGACTTTATTCACCTTTCCTTGACCCCCCGATACAGCTGCCGTCATCTTCTTTACTCCAGTGAACAACGGCTGAATTAATGAATCATATGTCTGCCGACTTCAGAGCCTGTGCATATAGTCACTGTTCAGAGGAGTAAAGAAAATGATGGTCGCTGCATTGAGGGAGAGAGGAAAGGTGAGTATAGTTACCCTGACAAGCGGAGCCTAGGGACAAGGAGCCAGGCTGGTTAACACAAGGCCACGGCCCGGATTTGGCCCGCAAACCTTGTGAATAACACCCATACCCTAAGAGGGTCTAAAAAATAGTAAAGAAAATGTAAAAAGTTAAAGATACTTTTTCACTAGAAGTGATATAAAAAGGACACTGTAAAAATCATAAATATGTTGGGTATCGGATCTTCCTAAAAATCACAATATCAATATATATTTAAAACACCACTTTTTTGCCATTTTTAAACATGTACTGTCCCACAAATGATTACAATGTAAACATCACATCCTGCAAAAAATGACAACTTACACAGCTTACACATTTTTTTGTACAAAAAGTTCTAATTTTTTTAAAATCTAATGAAACCTATAGAAATTTGGTACCACACAGACCCAAAGAATAAAGGGGAGGTGTCATATGGAGAGCAAAGCGAAAGCCGTAAAACTGAGCCCGCTAGAAAATGGTTCAGAAGCTTTTTTTTTTTTGTCATATCCACTGCATTTGGAATTTTTTTTCCCGCTTGCCAGTACAGGGTATGAAAAGTGAAATACCGCCACTAGAAAGCATAATTTGTCATGCAAAAAATTTAGAAGTTTCAAAAAAGTTTCAAAAATTTAAAGTTTAAAAAAATGGAAACGCAAAAAACAAAAAAGGGCATCGATGGGAAGGGGTTTAGTTAAAACCGTTGTTTTACGGATTCTATAAGAAAAGAAAATCTCTCCTATAAAGTAGCTTTATGGTTGAATGTTGGCATTCTGAATTGAAAGGACAGATAATCCTTCCTGATTAAGCTGAGTGTTGAGAATAGCAACTGGCAGGGGACAGAGAAACACATTGACAGGAAAGAACACTGCAGAGGCTTTCCACCATAGAAGAGCCCATAGTACGACTGCAATATAACATTTATAGATATAATGTTAGAAATGTGTTTATATTCTCAAGAGTCTGACCACTGAGTTACTTTAACCCACACATCTATTATTTTTTGAAAGGACACATTAAAACATGTGTATACAGTATGTGTAGATCATCTTTTATACAAATCCCAGCCATGTTATGAAAACAATAATGTCAAGAAAAAACACAGGTTTGTATGTGCGCGCTGCCCCTAAGTCTAAATAAGAAAGATGGGCTCTGGATAGTGACGAATATTTATCTGTGTATAGCTATGTGCTGCTTTAATCATTGTGAAATGCACAAGTTTTATATGGAATTTTATACTCCCCATATTTATGTCCCCACCTTCCCCCCCCGCCCTACCTTTGTTTAATGTCTTTTTAGTGTATTTTGCTAAAGGACCTGATGAAGAGGACAGTACGTCCTTGAAACGCGTCGTCCGTTACTGAAAAATAATAAAATATTCGTCACTATCCAGAGCCCATCATTCTTATTTAGACTTAGGGGCAGCGCGCACATACAAACCTGTGTTTTCTCTTGACATTATTGTCTCTCTCTCTATAATACTTTGGATCACAGGATCTCCTGTGTGCCACAGGGTACGCTGCAGCCCACCACACCACCATTTTCTACCTACACCCTCTCCTTCAAGATTACAGACTCTTCCACTCACTACAATACCAGGCGCCACGTGTCTCTCTCTATTACCTCTATATGTTATGAAAACAGCATTATGATGGAAGGTAAAAACAAGACTCTCGAGAAATTCCATATGTAATGTTTATCCTTTATCTTGGCTAATTCTCATTGGCCTCTCATTTATCCAGAAATACTGGATCCTACAAAAATGTTCCTTTTTATAGTTCAGAAGGTTGAGGATCAAGTGTCCAGGTCTGATCATGTCAAATTCTAGATAGGTGACAGGGGAGTTCTGTTTACTTACCCGGTCCGTTCGCGATCCAGCGGTGCGTTCTCTGCGCTGGATTCGGGTCTGGCCGGGATTCATCAAGGTAGTTCCTCCGCCGTCCACCAGGTGGCGCTGCTGCGCTGAAAAGCATCCGAATGCCCTGAAATTCACCGAGCCGGACCAAGTGAAGGTAAGCGCGTCCCAAGCGACACTTTTATTGTTATAAATGCAGCGGTCTTTCCGAATCCGTCAGGTTTTCGCTCGGCCACGCCCCCGATTTCCGTCACATGCATGCCAGCGCCGATGCGCCACAATCCAATCGCGTGCGCCAAAATCCCGGGGCAATACAGGGAAAATCGACGCAAATTGGAAATATTCGGGTAACACGTCGGGAAAACGCGAATCGGGCTCTTAGTAAATGACCCCCAGTATTTTACCTATCGTAGTCATTGCATTTTATGGGTAAGGAAATGTAACAGAGCTTTTGTGTAGCAGAGTAGTATCTTCTCCATTGTTGTGTGGTCAAGATCACAGGTGATTCAACACAAATGGGCAGTACTGCAACTTCTGCTACATGAAACCATATGCAGCTACAGAGCAGGAGGAAGTTGGTTCGGAGCCGCTGCAAAGCCCTATACTTCCAAATTATTAAAATTGTAAATCCATCACCCAAAGGGGGAGACTTCACAAGAAAGATGTCTCAACGTGAATCCAGATGGATCTTTGATCTCAGGACATTACAACCTAATGGTTTGAATTAACATATTGAGGTACATTTACTACGAATGTGAATATGAATGAAACTGCACTAAAAGCGCTTTGTCTGTGTATATTGCTTGGTGCGCCATATTCATTAAGAACGTGCGCCAGTAATCATGAATCTGGCGCTTCCCTGCACTGGCCCGACAGAGTTCACCAACTTTTTTGTGGTGCACCTTTAACATAGGGTGTGCAACATACTTTGCATGTTAAATCAGGCGCACAGCCCGACTGAGCACTGGAACGCCCCCTAATTTGTGGCGCATGGTGCCTAGTGCAGCTGCGTGTGACACAATAATTGCGCAGATTCTTCTTAAATACCCCTGCAAGCAGTTTACACTAGAAAAAATGTGTTAAGTCCAACAGAAAACTGGCACAAGGGCCTTAGTAAATGTGCCCCATTGTGTACTCTTGCTTCTTATAACATCTCCATAATAAATTATGGTTGCTACAAGTTGTCACTGTAAATACATTGATTGCTAGGTTAAATCTAGTAGTTATAGTCCTGTAAATTCAGTATTGTTGGCTGGCAATCTCTTGGGGGTGTGGCATTGTGGCGATGGAGGAGTCGTCTCGCGGTCATGCTGCCTGCTGTGTGGTGGTTACTCGGTCGTCTATACTGTGGCGTAGCAGGTTTCCTATGGCTTGCTTAAGGGGAGTTTACTGTTGAGTTAGAGCTCTCCTTTGACCCACCTCTTGGCGCACTATTTAACTTATAAATAGGATGCAATACAAACAGAATGCATGGCTGTACTAGTTCCAGTGTCTGAGTGCACATGAGCCAGGGCTCACTAGATCTGTTTTACTATAGGCTATTATCCATGCTACAAGAAGTTACACACTTCTGTCCTACTCCCATTTTCAGATCAAAATACATTTTCATCTGGGTGTTACACAATAAATTCCACACCTTGCAAATCTCCAGTACTAACTCAAAAAAGCAACCAACATGAACATTAGTGTACTAATAGTGTGTTCACACAGTTTAGATTTTTACTCCAACCAGAAAGCAGTCTCCAGTAATCAGGGGACTCTGTCTGGAGCTACAATTATAAAATATATCAGTTCTGACTTACATACAAATTCAGATTAACTGGTCATATGACGATATAGATCATCCTAATAACTGGGACACATAAGGACGATCAATGTCATTCTCAAAATCGGGTTAGTGTGTCAGCTCAATCCGCAGCAAGAGACTTCCTGTTCATAAAGCCTGGCCCCTGCTGCTTCTACCTGTTCCATGCCGGGCAGTTTTACCCCTTAAAGGAAACCTACCACTTCCGATGGTGGGTATAAACTGCAAATGCCGTGCACCAGCTCAGGGTGAGCTGGTGCCGGCGCTTATTTTTGTTATGTTTTTAAATAGATGTTACACAAGTAGCTTCACCGCACCGTGGTCCACGCTCGACACACCATGCACTCGACCACTCCCTGTTCAGGCGCACATAACGAAAATAAGCGCAGGCACCAGCTCACGGTATTTGCAGCTTATACCCACCATCAGAAGTGGTAGGTTTCCTTTAACTACCACAATGACATGCCTAGGAGAGAGAACAGGGTTCCCTGTGTCATTCCATTGGCCCCCCACAGTGCAATCACGGGGCACCAGGGGATTGCCATGGCACCTGATGGAAATTGCTGAGCCCCATGCTCGGCAATCTCCGCCAGCTCCGTAGAGATTAATGGAGCAGAACGGTCATCACTGAGACCCCCACTGATCAGCAAGTTAGGCCCTATGGATAGGGCCTAACTTTTGTTCATGGGAAAACCCCTTTAAGGTGTTAAGAACAAACTAAAATAACCAATCTTGTACGTTACCCAGGTAATGCCTGTATATATACAGTATATATATATATATATATATATTCAATATATATTCAAAAAAGCAACAACAGAACACCAAAAATCAGGTAAAAAGGAATTCGGTGGATATATTCCATAACATTTCTGCTCTAGTACAATCTTCTGGAGCCGCAACGTTTTTGGTGTTCTGTTGTTTCTTCTTTGGATACTACACCCTAGATAACTATATGTATATATGCACACAATGAGAATAAAAATATCAACACAGAAAGCGTTACTCTATGGCATTGTTGTCATTAAGATTACACATCAGAATCAGCTTTCTGCTCATACCACATTCCAGTTCATGCTTGTCAGTATTATCATTCCATTGAAATGACTCGAGTGATTGCATTGTAATAAAGACTTCTGATATCCGCTAAATATAACCAGTCTTATAAAATCTGGGCATCCATTATCAAGGCTAAATACAGTAACAACAATGATGTAAAATGATTAGATAATCAAATTATTGTATGAACAAGTAAATGTAATAGGATTAAGGTGCCAGAAGTACTAATAGTGGATTCTATTCAGTGAGCTGTAATGAGATTGTTCTCAGCTAGATAAGCCTTTACAACCAGACTGGATTACAAAGAGTGGATATGGAGCATTAGTGGATTCTTTCAACTCACTGCTTCCCTGTGTTTTATTGATAAACACCCTAATCCTAATTTGTCATTGAATAACTAGTAGAAATCTGCTTGTCACATACCGTCAGTGAAGTCTTAGTAGAAGAGTGTTCATACATGTCGTTGTGTTCTCTATAAAGCTTGGTCCTAAGTGTAGAAATTTTTTTTCATAATGACCACATTACAAAGAAACTTTGAAGTTGGGAGGGGTATCCTTTTACAGCCCTGTTAAAACCAACAAATCATTGTTGCATGTGTGGAAGTATCAATATCAGTATCAATTAAAGACATGCCCTCACTAAAAAGGTCCTTGTTTGCCTGAGAAAAAAAGATAGGGGGGATTTATCATTGTAGTTATGTCAGTTTTCTGGCTTAGAATTGTCTATCAACTATCTCAACTGATGATTTTTTCAACCTACTTTTCATTTTGGCTACTTATTGTAGAATCATTGAGTGCACCTAGAAGTGGAAGACAGAGTTATGAGATGCAACTATTCTAAAAGTTGCAAATTTAGATGCCAATTCTTTGCGACTTTTCACCAAGAAGTCTCAAATCCAATGCAGACTTTAACAACTTATATGCGATATATATAGTAGTGCCACTGTGATAAAAATATAATTAAAATTCACTTTCATTCAAGACAAAAAAGTTATCCATAATCAACACATAAGCTCTGATGCATTTCAGACCATTAGGTCCTTAGTTGTAGCCTAAAAGCAATGACTACATGCAGAGTATTTACGGAAGAACTTGTATGGTGTAAGAAAAATGCTCCTTTCGTGATCACATGGCACAACCTGTTAATATAAGGCAATATACCCACACAGACAGGAATACTTTATACAATAAGGTACATAATGGTAATAAGATCATGGAAAAGTCAAGATTGCAGTGTATTAATTGACATTATTTTTATGATTTAAACCATTGGGGAAACGAGTCTAGAGAGCCAAGGGCAGGGACATGTAAAAAGTTGCCGACAGCAGCAAGTCCGCAGGCGCAGGGACAGTAACGCCCTCCGCTCGGCCGGTCACGCCCTCCCCTTCACGCCCCACTGGTGCAAAGGTGGCGGAGAGGGCAAAATATTTGCAAGTGCTAGCAATAAACTCTTAGGCCCTGATAAATATGTCCCAATGTCTTTGTACTTAATGTTATATGTAGTGCTAAATGTTACTGAATGTTTTGTATTTTCATTTCATTAGGACTTATTCTAGAACTAATTTGCAATAATTCCCATCCAGATGTTTGAGTGTTAAGAAAATTCTAGAAATGTTAACCTGTAGTATGAAGTGTATAATTTGCTTGGATGCATAACCAGAATTAGTAGGGCTTGTCCATTTGGCTCATATAAGTTCCCTTTTGAGTAAGTTATTGATCACATGTGGAGGATGACAGCTGGTAGCATCTAATAATATTTTATCTGAAGTGGATTTGCAGTACAAATGTAACATCCCCTATTAATATGAGCGCTAGAAAGGGAATGCAACGTTCTGAAAACATGAAAGTAAATATTAAAGAAGACCTGTCACCATAATTTACCCCACAAACCACCCACAAAGGTTTACAGGTACTCCCCATATCACCTGCCAGCGAGGCACTGTACCTTAATTGCAGCCATTTCTCTGGTATTTAAATTAGCTTACTTGACTCGTTTGTCAAGGGATGTTGATGTGACTTTCTCCAAGGTTTTCAGTGAACCAGTCCTCTTATTTTGACTGGCAGCTCTGTGTCTCTTCAAATCTTGGTCGCTGCCCTGCCTGATTGACAGGTCTCACTGCTAGGACATGCCTCTTTATGGAACTAGTACATTCAAAATTCATACATACACATATGTATGAATGTTTTTACACAGTACCTCATGTTACATTCATGCCATGTGACCAGAGTGATGTCAGATAGCGTGTGTTCGCTGTAAGCAGTGTTTGTCCAGATGGACTTATATCTGGGTGTACGTGAATGGTGTAACGAGAATTAGAGTATGGAAGTGCGACTGAATAAGTCACGTGAGCAGTAGGAGGGACTGAGAGTGTTTTGCAACCCCTGGGCTGTGCAAGGGTAGAGTGATTTTCCTGACAATACTGACCACAGCCTAATGTGAATTTCGCAATTACTTTCTCTTGGGGACTCTTGGTCCTGATGGAATTTAATGAAAGCCAATTATGATATAAAAACATTACCCAAAATTACCATCTGATGTGTCCGGCAGCTACAGTAGGTAGTGAATTGCAGTAAGTGTTTATATAAAATGGCTTTATGGTGCCTTTATCCTGCTGTGATAACACAAATAAGCACTGGCTGCAGCAGGACACATTGGGGCAGATTTATCAAGCAGTCTGAAAGTCAGAATATTTCCAGTTGCCCATGGCAACCAATCACAGCTTAGCTTTCATTTCACAAGTGCACATGAATATTTTAAAGGGGAGCTGTGATTGGTTGCCATGGGCAATTGGAAATATTCTGACTTTCAGACTGCTTGATAAATCTGCCCCAATGTGCTTTTAACTTTCGGCCATAGAAAGGTAACACATTAGAAGAATTCCCCTGAATGGCCACTATAAAAAAAATCCTTACCGTAGTCATTAACGTATTAAAAGATGCATTTTGTACCTTCATGTGTGAAGACATTGCTCTTTCACTTCTCCCACCTTATTTCTGCTTGCCTCGTATTTCACTAATGTAAGTTATTTTAGCAGCCTGTATGCAGTAGTCGCCATCACTATACAGATGAGATCTCAGATTAAATGACGAGAAAATCACTTGATCACTGTACAAAGAAGTTATTTTAATACAAATGAGCGTATAAAAAACAAAACCTGGTGTACAGCTATTGTAATAAATGTTAATGAAGGTCTGTGCAATTCAATTAGTACCCTGCTGCTTATGTGCCCCTTGATGAAGTGTTCAGCTGGTCCACACATGTGAACATTGATATTGTTCCTCAAAAGCATTAAAGGATACAACATTTGTTTTTCTGTTCGTTTTAGATCAATTGTTAGCTAGATGACTATTTAAATGTCAGTGTTTTCTTCAGCTTACATTAATGGAAATATTAAGCCTACTTTAATTCCATGTATTGGCACTATTGTAAGTAATAATATGGTTGATTTATTGATTCTTTATTGCGAAGTTGCCTCTGAACTTCCTCTACAACAAGGAAAGCTGTTGGGTAGATCACATTTCAAAGTTTAAATTCATTGATCTTTTTGGTACTTCATCCTGCTATAATCAACAATATAAAAGATCTATAATCTCCCAGAATTCACTGATTTCCAGGAAATCCTCTGCATAAACCTATAAATGATGCAGCAAATATGTGAGTTTTTTTTATGTTGTGTTATTTAAGCTGTAAGTTTTTAGTTTTCTGTCAGTGTAACTGGGTCACAGCTTGTTTTTTTGAGAGATAAGATGTTCTTTTTGATGGCATACATTTGGAGGTGCCTATAACTTATTTACCAAATTTCATTAACAATTTATTATGTAATTTATATACTTGCTATAGTTGTACAAAAACAATGTATCTGTAAAAAAAACATACACTATTTTTCCTGACACATATCTCTTAGTTACATACTGGCCATTCTGCTCACTGGGCCCACTGTGGTGCAGCTTAAAGCCTAAAGAATACGAGGAAGCGTCCCTGTGCTGCGACAAGGCAAGGATATTCCACTGCAGATTGCATCAATTTCTGGTCCCCTCCTCCCAGCAGGCTCAGATGGGCCCCCCTGTCAGAAGGATGGGTGAATCCTGTGTTTGGCATGGCCTATTCCTCTGTGCGGCCATGCTGGGTGTTGGCAGGATCAGCTCTGGAACCTCATCATCCAGCTTGGCAATTGGCTGGACCATCCCCTGAGCAAAACTCGTGGCCAAATGAACAGCCACGTGAACACACGTTCATCATTTCCATTCCCTGACCTCTGCCTGGTGTAAGACCAGGTGAAACAGCGAGGACCTTGCACCACCTGCTTAAGCACAGTTCTCCAGCACTTTGTGAGCACCCGGATAGTCCAATCCCCCTAGGCGGCACATAGGAAGTACCGTGTAGCAGCAGTAAACGATGACTTGGGCTCCTCCCAACCCACACCTGGGATGTCCCATGCCCCCCTAGATGCAGGATGGCCAATTGATCACATTGCTGCCAACCAAATACACAGAGCTCTATCATTAGATGGCTCAAAGCACCTGAATCCGGAATTGAGCACTGACATATGGCTGCACTGAGCACCAATAATGGGGTGCTGTGAACAACACGATGCTGTGCAGCAATCCTCAAAATCTGTAAACCAATGGACAGGTGCAAGTAACCAGGTTTCACTAGAGTGGCTGGCCAGGAGCACTAGAGAGCTAGCACCTGGCAGCACACAGCACCTACACCTGGTGCCGAGATGAGAACAACCATTAATGAAAGCCGGTTTGAGCACCATCCACCTGCGACCTACCCTGTGTATCAATCTGTTATCTGTTCTCCTGTATTGTATGACCAAACGGTATGAATGTCTGTAACATATAACCTGCAAAATATGTGTATGTCTTTTGTGTGACCCCCTTATGCATGTAATTTGTAAGCTTTGTAACGATGCCTGTACAAAACATGGGATCAATAAAGTGTCTACATGGACCAAACATGTTTGTTTTTAGCACCTGACTTCAATGACTACCTGTAAGTTGTCTGCATTAAAGCTTTGTTGTGGGAAATTATGCAATAAGTTTTCAAGGATGGGATAAGGAAAATCACACCTTTTTTAGCTCCCTCGTAAGGCAGCTCCCTTGACATCAGGATTGACTTTGAGGAAGCCTTATGGCATTATGCAGGATTAAAACCAAATCAATAGATCTGTTCCAGAGGGAACAGACTCCCAACTGTAGACAGAACTGTTTTGACCTGGTTGGGTCTCCTCAGTACAGTGTAGGGAACTGGTTTGTCTGGGTGAGAGGCCTGTGACTAGGGTCAGGAAGTAAGAGTTCTCCTTACAGAGACTAGCCTTGTAGGCATGTGGAGACTTATAACCATTTCACTAGGGGAATGTGGCACAATATGTAAAGCTTTTTTGCCAATTCTGGCTCTAATGACAGCCCAAAGGTTTTAAAAATCCAATTATTGAGTTAAACTAAAATATTCCTGTGCAGAATTACATACATATTCAACTCAAGAACACATCTACAGAACCTTTCTTGTGTGTAACCGGAGACTGAATTAATTCTTCATGGCTAAACTTCTTCCAACATGAACAATGTTGCAGGCTGTAAATCTCAAGTTTTCTCTATGAGAGAAGCAGCAAATTGTTTAGATTTCTGAGATATTACAACATATTTACAGATCTTTCCTGAAGTGCATTGAGCACTGCTGATCATCACTACATTTCACTATCTGCTTGCTGTGTTGGCAACTTATTGGTCAGTCGTCAGATTCTGCACAAATACCAGCTATGCATTCCCATTTAAATGAGCGGTATTACTTATGTTCAGTAAAAGTGCTAAAGTGAAAATAAATAAAGAGGATTCTCATTTGCATATCTGCACACAAAATCTATGACTGCTCTGGAAAATCATTGCCCAATAGTGAGGCAAACTGTACAGTTTGCCTCACGAATGTTCTGGGTGCACCAGATTATTAAATACTGGCGCATGCTCTATAATTATCTGGCGCAACCTACACTGCTCAGGAGGTGTGCACCATCTTTTTTTTATGTGCACCATTAACATACAGGGGCAAATTTACTTACCCGGTCCATTCGCGTTCCAGCGGCGGCTTCTCCGCTCTGGATTCGGGTCCGGCCGGGATTTAATAAGGTAGTTCTTCCGCCGTCCACCAGGTGGCGCTGCTGCGCTGAAAGTAAACTCATCGCGCCGGAATGCACCGAGCTGGACCAGGTGAAGGTAAGCGGTCCTTATGCGACACATTTTCGGGTTTTAAATGCGGCGGTTTTTCCGAATACGTCGGGTTTTCGTTCGGCCACGCCCCCCGATTTCCGTCGCGCGCATGCCAGCGCCGATGCGCCACAATCCGATCGCGTGCGCCAAAATCCCGGGGCAATTTAAGTACAAGCGGCGCAAAACGGAAATATTCGGGTAACACGTCGGGAAAACGCGAATCGGGCCCTTAATAAATGACCCCCACAGTATTGAATATGCTACAAACTTAGATTAAGCACTAACATGTCCCTTTGGGAGCACAGTGCAGGCATGACTCAAAACTGGTTCAAACACTTCTTGAATGCATGTGCAAGCTCCAAAGATGTTCTTTCGAGTGCAAAGTCAGAGAGAAAACTGGTGCTGCCAGAATAGTCTGGTCCATTGTGTGCTGGCTGCTGGCTGCTTGCTGGCTCAATAAAAGGCAATTTTTCAACCTGTTTAAGGCCTGGGCTTACAACAGTTATTCTTTATCTTGTCTGATATAGAACATAAATATCCAGTATGGCACTGACAGGATACACTATTATGCATGCAGTACAAGTCTGAAAGGCTCCTTTATCACTGTACAGTAATTTGTTGTTGGGGAAACACAGTAAGAAAACATGTCATGATGAAAGGTTGCTCATTTCTAGCATGAATTTCTCAAGTACTCAAGTCTGATGACTTTTACGTAGCAATTGCTTACATGCCAAAAAAATCTCAATGGTTTTGTAATTGGACTGTGTATCCCAAAGTGAACCTCTGCTAAAGGGGTATTCACGCAATGAAAAAATAATGACACTGTGTTGCTAGGACACCATCACTTTATAAGGGAAGTTTAATATTAAAGTGATGTTGTGGTGATGTGTGCTGAGTGCCGTTCTAAATTTTACCTGTAAAGTGAGGTTTCTAGCCACTAGGCTACATACACAGATTGCATACGCAGATTGCAGCTAGGGGACTGCTGTGCAAGAAAATAGTTAAGAGGATATTATTTATCATAACAACTTATTTAGCACATGATCGTTTTATAAATCATCTATAAAAATAGCCCGACTCAAGGAGTATTCCCATAATGGATATTGTATGGCATACTTAGAGAAGGGAGGTGGTGACAGATACTCATTGTTTTCTCCATTTACATCTGGGATAGTAAAAAAGGAAAACAGCAAATTTGGACCCAGCAAAAAAGTCAGAGATTTGAATAAACCTGTAAAACGAAGCTGTCACCAGGAATGTGATTTTTAGCTGGTGACAGGTTTTAATAGCCTGTGCTATGCTGATTTTAAAAATGCCTTTTCCATTTCAGTAATTTATATAGGTTTAATTCATATTACCTGGCTCCCTGTCAGCAGCATGTGGAGTCCTGGAGAGGGGGCAGCTGCAGCCTTTGTGTGTCTGTGTCAGTCTCCTCTACTCAATGCTGATGCAGCTTCTTCTCCCCTCCCACCCCACTTTCTGTCATGTGCATTGAGCAGGCAGGGAAGGAGGGGGATGGTGTGGAGTAGAGAAAGAATGGATGGGGAGACACAGGCACATATAGACTGTAGCTGCCCCTCCCCAGGGACTCACGACATGCTACTGGCAGGGAACCACGTAAAGTGAAATAAAGCTATATAAAATACTAAAATGATTCAGAATCCTGACAAAGGCATTTTTAAAATCAGTATAGCATAAGCTATTGGAACCTATCAGCAGCTAAAAAGCTTGTTGACAGGTTGTTGACAGGTTCTCTTTAACCCCTGCGGGTGTTTGGAAAGGGCTCACGGGCTCAGTCCTCTCCATTGCCAGTGAGCATTTGCTGCATAGTGATAGCACTGATCTCGGGTGTTAACCCTAAGATTGCCACCGGCACTCACCCCCTTTTTGTTGCTTTTTCCTTCAAATTTATTTAAAATGCAATCACAACTTGGCATGCAAACTCACATGCAATCATTAATTGACAAAGGGAGGACAAAAACACTAACTCACATGTCTGGGAGTGATGGTCATAGATGGCATGGAATATTAAATACTGTCACTATGAAGTGTAATTTGTTATGCACAGAAAACATGCCATCACACAGCTTTTCACACATATTTTTCAAAATGGCAAAAAAGAGGTATTTTCGACTTTGGCCGCTGTTTTCCCGCTACGGGGTTAAACACCAGGAATAACTGTTATTATATTTTGATAGATCGGACATTTTGGAACGTGGTGATACCTAACATGTTTGTGATTTTTACTGTTATTTATGTTTATATTAGTTCTTTGGAAAGGGGGGGTGATTTGAATCACATTAACCCTAGATGGTCTGGTTGTTCCTACCATATACTGAAATAATACTGTACTGCATTATATGGCATTTTTGCACATTATTCATTACAATGGGCCACTGGCTCATTGTAATGAATCTGCAGAAACCAGCCAGCCTCGGGTCTGCTGAAGACACAAGGCTGTCGTGGCAACCAATTGCCATCACAGCAAGCTTTGCCAGAGGCATTTACAGAGTTAACATCCGCGATCTGTGCCAGCACCGACAGTGGGCGTAACAGGTGGGTGTTTGCTGCAATATGCTCAGCCCGTGAGGCCTCTTCATACCCCTGCAGCCGGCAGGTGATGTAATACTATGTAACAAGGGGTTAAAATAGTTGGATATGGGTACAATACAATAGACAATAGTTTGCAGTCAGGTATTGTATTGTAGGTTAAAAGGACTTTCTGTTATATTTAAAAAAGGACTTGTTATATTATGTAAAAATAAAATAAACAAGCAAAACTGTTGTATGTGCCTTGTAGATTATTTCACCGTGCAAACAATTCCTGCACCTTGTGGTTTTTGTAACATGAAGATAAGTGTCTGATATCTGGGGGTTCAATTTCCATGGTCGCCAGTCATTACAAGAATGATGGTTTAGAAGTGCTCATATGAACACACTGGTGGTAAATTTACTCCACCAACACTCATTCCATTTCTTTGGGACTACAGAGACAACATACGGAACACTCAGGGATACTTCTAGACCCAATTCTGTATTTTGCAGATTAATTTCTAGCAGCCTCGATTCTATGCTTAGTCATATTATGTAACATTCAGCCATCCTCAATGGCTTCATAAAGATTTGAATAAGAAATTCACTTTTATTATAAACAATGATCTGATAACCCTCCATAATTTACTAAACTTTACCACTGGAACTATCAAGAGCAACTGCAGCAGGATATGATTTACAGCTTCCTCTGTAGTTCTGCTGATAAGGGTGAAATGTGGTTGGAATGATCCGCTATATATTGTAATGGCAATTAGGCAGCAAGCATCTCTTTTGCCTCCTTCAGCTCCTTTCTGTAGTCACACTAATGATTAATAGTTGGAGAGATTGGGTAAAGTGGGAGGATTCCAGGAAGGCAATTAATTATTTCTTAACTACAATAATACATAATTTCTCCATGTTTTGAACGGCAAGTCATGACATCTTTACGTTTGCTAAAGGCTTTTATTTATTCATATTTGTGCTCCCCAAGGACCACTTTCAGGCAGCATAATTTATTTCTTACACACTCTTGTGGATACTATTTTTCTCAGCTCTGTGCTTTTTCCCCTTAAGTATGTTCAGTAGGGTTTAATTAACAATATTTGCTTGAACTGCTAATTTACCCATTGGAAATGTCAGACCAATACACTTTCTGTACAGTATTGTACACCCTTGTATTGACGTGCAGTGTTGTACCTGATGAGATGAGATTGATTTGTAAGGGAACTACATCCTCTATGGCAAAAAATTGATCATAATCCATTAGGTTGCCATTAATCATCAATATTAGAATACATGAACAAGAATACATTCTTGTGATTAATAAACAATCAAACACATTGTAGGCTATTCCTAACAGGGTACAAAACACGGCATATAGACTTATATAAGTGTAAATTGTAAAAAGTGTTAAGTGTCACAATTGAAAAGAATAACTAGAATAGCTAGAATAGCCCTTATGGCTCATTAGCATAATTTTAAATGTTGATTTTAAAAGGAATGAGGCCATAAATAACAAATATAAGAGGATTACCAGAGTCACAACGCCTGGATCTAGTAAGTGCCCTTGGTCTATCATGCTTTATTTTAATGTTGAAGCATGTCAATATTAATGTCTTGAATTTGTGGTCCTTAACGTTTTGCCATAGTTTCAAGTAAAATATTTTCAGTAAATCGATTTTATATGCTTTTGCTATCCATTGTGGGAAAGTACTGGGACTATTCAATTATGACCTTAAATAAGAGTTTGTATGTTCTTTCCGTGTTTGAGTGGGTTTACTCCGTGTCCTCCGGTTTCCTCCCATACTCCAAAACATCTGGTAGGTTGATTAGATTATAAGCCCCCATTGGGGCCAGGGAATGATTTGGCAAGCTCTGTGCAGCATTGCGTAATCTGTGTGCGCTATATAAATAAAGGAATTATTATAAAAAGATAATTGTTGTGGAAATAACCCGAGGTAATGTGACTTAGTTTGGCAGATTGGAGAAAGCGCACAAGATATTCCTCAACTATGAAAGTTATTCATGCTTTATAAAGACTTACAGGATAGGGAATGACCTTTGCGATCTGTTAGATTTCGGACCTAATCTCTAGAACAGCATTTTTATTGGTTGATTAGAGTTTCTGCTCCACTAAGCTGCTAATAGTTTAAAATAATTTTATGAATACCTGAGACTATGCAAAGCAGGGACTTGGTTTATGTCTGTAAATGTACCATTTACACCCCATCACTTTGCAGTAGGATTAAAGTCATTTTGCATGGATTGAAAGTCTTGCAGGCAACCTAAATTTAGCAACATCTTGTATTTGTAATGTCCACCCTTGCCAGCTCATATAAAATCTTGTCCTGATGGGAAACAGTAGTTGCTATAGAAACCCTGTGAAGGAGAGTTTCTACCTAACCTGCAATGTGTCAGCTATGCGCTGCTGAGACTGGATGGAACAGCCTTACAAATTAAGTGATAACTTTTTCCCGATGCCTAAAGCTTGCAGGTGAAATTTAGGTTTTCCATGTGAACACGGATTGCCTTTAGATCACAAGAAAATACACCTCCGGCTCTACTGATGACTGTGCACTAATGCAACTTAGGGCAATAGAAACTATCTTGCTAGTTTTTGGTATAAATATTCACATGTGCATACAGTATGTGTGTGTGTATATATATATATATATATATATATATATATATATATATATATATATATATATGTATATATATATATATATATATATATATACATGTAAAAGTATTTTTTCTATGTAAATATATTTCTATAGGCTCTATTGACATGAGATTCTCACCAGATGTCATTAGCAAACCATCCAATCCACACTGGCAAAGAAATCAAGCCATAGGTTATGTAATAGTGAGAAATCATAACACCAGTGGAGAGTCATAACACCAGCTGTAATCTATCAGTAATAAGAAAGCAATTCCACTATGAACATGATCATCTGAGATCATCATATAGGAGCTGAAGTGAGTTGAGCTCTACATTTCAAATCCTACATTATTACCAGCCATCTATCTTAAAAAAGGTCATGAATGACCGAAACATTGCTACTTTATTCATCTGCCATTCTTCAGATTTTATCATGTGAAAATAACTAATTATGATGAAGGTATAATTTATGGATAGACTATCATCCTTGCTCCAGGATGATGATGAAATTAATCCCATACACAAAGCCAAGGAATCTCTTAATTGGTTTAAGTGAAGCAAATTAAAGCTGCAAGAATGACCGTGCCTATCCCCTGACCTAAACCTAATCTATGGAAGGAAGTACAGCTCAGAGTTCATAGAAGGAGCCTACAGAATCTTCAAGATTTGAAGAATATTTCTGTGGAGGAGTGTGCCAACCTATTTGCCTATTCCTTACTCAGGTTTCTCAATGGAGCATGCATGTCCTCTAAGACCAAATTATATCTACAAAGGCAATCCTTTTCTTTCATTTTTAAAGCCAAAGGGGGGGGGTATTAACCATTTTGCCACCTGATATTGGACCATACAGCAAACTACAGTACTTATAAAACATCATTAATGCTAACTTTCCTCATGCTTTAAAAAAAATCAGCATTTACTTTTTCTAATGTTTTCCTTAATACTTCTTAGGCAACTTGAGCAGATCTTTCTTGCTTTAGAAAGAAGTAAACTTGATTTATAGTAAGGAAATATTTTGAATATAGAAGAGAAATCTAAAGTTCATAATATGTGATCCTAGAAGTGATGTAGTATGTGTTATGGAAAAGAAACCAGTATTATGGTCCATTAATCACTATTAAACTTCTATAAAATTTGTACAATGTTTCAAATGTTGGTTATAAAAGCATAAATGTCCAGTACTTAAAGAGCTGTAAACATATTTTAAGGTGAAAAGTACAGAAATCCATCACCAAGTTTAATCAGTAAATTACATTCAGGATTTTATTCATGTGGGCTAAAAAGTACCAAAATCAAAAAAAGATGTTAGAGGTGTCTAACAACGATACTAAATGTGTTCCAGCTACACTAGTGTATAGCTAAATCACTAATAAAAATCTATCAAACATTATTTAAAATTGGAAGAGGATTAAAGAAAAAGTAAAACAACTGAAAACACACCAAAGAATATGCAAAGTGCACATTCTTTCTGTTCTTTCCTTTTTTGTTCAATTCCAGAACATTTTTCCATCATCCAAATACATTGCAAATAGTTTCTCTATTTGGCTCTATAAATAGAAAAATAAAAAAAGATATGCCATCGGATTACATAGAGGGAAGCAGAATAAGGGCTTGGTCCTGAAGCGGTTGAACCAGTGATGTTGTAGCATCTTTATGATAATCTGTAATAGTGGTTGCCTAAAGGTATTATAATTTATTAGTATTAAAGAATTGTCATCTGTTATGCAGCATGTAAAGAAAGCTTCACAAAATGAATACAGCATCCTTTGCATCTGTCTGCCTTCCATTCAAAACTAGATCACCTGCAGTGTACTGATAAAGTTTGGGCATAACTGCGCTATTGATTTTGGGTTATGTAATTAAAATAAAATATGCTTCATAAGGACTCTAATCTTCCAGTTCAGAGGTGGGCAATTAATTTTCCCATAGGGCCACATGAGAAATTGGAAAGGTTTTAGAGGGCCAGGCTAATATACTTAACTGAGTTCTACCCAATACCTTTATACTGTATTCAATCTGTAACCTATCCCTACATCAAAAGATGTAAATATAACATTACAATGATACAATGAATGTGCAGGGAAATGGGCACGGAAACTCAAATTTTTCAACAATCTCACAAAGGTCGGTCAGAGATAGATAGAGGATGTGGCCCACAGGCCATACAATGCCCAGGTCTGTTTTAGCTAATGGGGCTGTATATGGGGCATTGTGGGTGACCTTCCAGGGATCAAGACTCCAGGGGGACCTGTGGCTGCCAAAACCACTCACCAAGTTTAAAAAGTGACACGATTCTTAATGATAAGGAAATCTCAGCTGTATGCTTATCCTGCATATAAGCACACAGCAAATGATACTATTCTACTGTATACGGTAATTTATATATAGGGCACTAAACAGAAATACTGCTACCATTAACTTGCCAATGTGGTACAGCACAGTACTACAGTTCTCATGCTATTCATAAAGGCAGTGCACAGTATTGGTACTGTGAACCTGCATATATGGCACAGTACAGTACAGTAAAACTAGTCTTTTTATGTAACACATCACAAAACAGTATTTTTATATATAACTAGGCAGCTATAACTGTTTTATGTGTAATTTTCATGTGACACATTTGCGCACCATAATGTACAATAACAATCTATCACTGGCTGAGCTCTCTCAATACACAGAGGGTGACACCCTCCTCTAACTGCCGCGGTCAGTGCTAGTACTGATCACAGCAGATAACCTGTTAAGTACTGTGGTCAAACCTAACTGCAACACCTAATAGTGATGTTGATGAGCGCCGCCATCTTGGATTACCAAGCTGCACTCCCCATGACATCATCGGAGGTCACTGATCAGTTGCCATGGCAGCCTAAAGGCTCATAGAGGTCATATAGGTCCCAAATTTATATAAACGTCAGCACATATTGCAAAAAAATTTCTAAGTTCCGTACACCAAAGTATGAAAAAGTTATTGGCTACAGAATTTGGTACAATGGAAATTTTTTTTTTCAGCTTTCAGGTGCTTTGCATGGCGTAATAAAATGGCTCCACTAAAAAGTACAATTTCTTCAATAGATAACAAGCCCTCACACATATTTGTAAATGGAAAAATAAAACAGTTATAGCTGTTTGAATGTGGGGAGCAAAAAAACAGAAACGCGAAAACAAAAAAGAGTCTTGAACTTGAACAACTCATACATCTTGATGGTATTTACCAGAATTGTTCTACAATTGGAAAACCTAGCCTTGAAAAGAGCAGGTTGTATAGGTCAAGATAGATGTCAACTGTATTTAGATTTTGTTTTCTTTGCGGTTTGCCTAATAAATGATATACCACCTGAGTGGCCTTCAGGGTTTATGGCTAGATGGCAAACCACAGACTATCCATGTTACATTGGTAATTTTTTTTACATTATATTTTAGAGATGTTTAGCAAGCAGTTACAGCAAATGTTTGTTGTTGTAAAGGATCTGCGTACATGTTGTACACAACAAATAGAAAAAAGTTAGTAAACAAGCTAGCCTTAAAGCATGCCACTATTTTATACTGAAATGTTAAAAAGTCAATGCTGTTTGTGTCTTTTAATGGATCTTAAAATGTTAAGCATTTAATCCAAATGGACATAATAATAAATCTAGCCTGTTATCACATAAAGTGCACTCAAAGGTCACCATCAGTCTTGGCACAGTGAAAAAACCTCTGACCCTTTCAAGACACGAGTCCAAAACTGTTTTCTTTTTTCTCTGAAACTATTTTTTATGTCTCTAGATTAAGTAGGTTTGACAATGAACCAACAAATGGAACATGACAATACATTTTATAAAGGAAATGAACCTAAAAGTGCCTTCATGTCATATTTTTTAACCAAGGCAAAAGAGAATGATGCATTATTGATCGATCCTATGACTGTGCCCATATGGCACCTCATTAATGGACTCGACAAACTTTAAAAGTCTGTTCAGATTTGGGTTATGATTAAGTCTAGGGTTGGGTACAGGGGACCTGAACTGGCAAAGTTCAGCACAAACCTGAACATTGCGGTTTGGGTCTTCTCAACACTACACCTGGTATTTTAAGTGACAATGATCAGATGGCGAATCACAGCAGAAGCCAGCGGTGAGCACCACAGGTCTAAACTGGCAGTGGTTGCCATAGAAAACAGCCTCCCTCCTGCAGCAATTATAGTGCTAGGTTTCACCTCCTAACACAGAATGGCAAGTTGTTTGTGTCACCCTCCACATTTTTCCCTACTTATGAGCCACTGCATCAACACCTTTCTTGTTATCAGTGTAATATAGACTGTACAGATTACATCCTATTGCCACCAATTAATTCATGGGAGTAGCCAGGACGGGTCTCCTATAGCATCTTTATAGCATCTGTCCTACCCATTTCCTCTATCTGTCCTTTAGATACCAAACAAACCAAAAATGATACCTATCAATTTATTGCAACAAGACCAGTGAAATTGGGTGGACAATGAAACCACCAGAGCTCTGTCAAGTTTTAAGGATGGAGGAGTAGTTTTGGTCATACCATACTCTACCCTGTGCCATTACCTGCTGGTGTCTGCTATTGACAAACAAGTAAACCCAATCCTTTCATTTCCCAGATATTATTTAACAATCCTCATAAATCTTTGTTAATGCACAATGCAACAAAGAGCTCATACCTCTGATGTCGGAGATCAATGTTCATACAAAAGAAGTTCACTGACCGAAAGAGATGAAAGGTGTCCACATAGCCACAGGAATCAGCACTCAGAGGTATATACTTCATTAATGATCTATTGCTCTAAAATAACCTGTTTCATCAGACCAACAAAGCTAGATGCATGATAAAACAGTGCATAACTATATATAGAGAAAAAGTAGAACTTTTTAAATATATTTTATAATAATACATTATCTGCTGCCCCTCATATTATACTAGTCAATTAGAAATTGCAATGTATTTTTTGGATGCAAATGAGATATGTATAATATATATACAAACAAAGGGGGACAGTTATGAAGGCCAGTTTTCTGGTCCTAAAATGATTTAAATTACTCACGAACCACCAGTAATTGAATATTTCCCCCTTCAGACCCTCTCCACAGCAAGTTGGCATAGTGGGGCAGCGCAGTATGTTCCTGCTCCACGCCTCCGCACTAAGACCTGCTGTCAGCCAGATATATCAGGAGGATGGAGCCTCCTTACATATCTCCAATACGCTATAGATGGTGTATGATAAATGTCCCCCAAAGGATATATCTAGCATTGCAATACTATCTCTTTATATTAAAGGGTCTTCAGAGGCTTTTACAAAAAATAGACCCTTGTTTCTAATAATCTTGTATACAACTATTTAAAGGGGTTGTCCACTTTAATCAAATAACTGATATTGTTTATGTAAGGAAAATAAACATAGATGCTTTCTATAGCAGGACAGCCAGTAGAAACAGAAAGTATATTGGAAAATTGTATAACTTTTTCTTGTACAAACAATATCAGTTATTGGCTGAAAGTAGACAACCCCTTTAAGGTATATAAGTTACATATAAAATTAATTCATTTTCTATGTGCATAGGGATCTTATTCAGAAAGATTATTCTTTGTGTACTGTATCCAACTCTTCTCATGACAGGTGGATTCTATTGTTCAATACTATACATCACATTCAGATTTGCTAAGCAAATCTGCTTTTGATTCCTTGTGCGATGCTGCCACACAGAAGCCATTTCAATAAATAATTGATTTTGTTTATTCCATGGTACATTTTCCTCCTCTCATTTGCCAGCAGCAGGAGGAAATGTTCTCCTTCCTGTTTATTTGTGATAGACGCCAACATATTTGTGAAGTTAATTAGAAAATTGCTCCCTTCTCCGAAGGCTGAAATCTTTAAATGAAATATAGAATACATTAAATTAGCCTGTTCTGACATCACTTTGCTGGACAACAGGGCAATTTCTGATCAGAATTCAACAGTGAACTTAGTCTTCTTGCCTGTAAAAGTCTATAAACGTCTTACATTGTTATTGCAGAGTTCTTTCTAGTGTTTACTTAAAAGACATTCAGGAGAATGCATCATTGCAGTTATGTCAGTTTTCTGGCATACAAATGTCACAATTGTCTCAACTTGCCATTTCGTGCAAAAAATGTTTATATATTTTCACTAAAATGTCTCAAATCCAATGCAGACATTAACACCTCATGTCCCATATAAATCGAGCTGATGAATCTGACATACAAAATGCTACTAAGACTGTCTCAATAAGGCTCTGTTACGTTTTTGTGACCAAGGGCCCTTGGTTCCTGATTGTCTAGGTCAAATTTTCCAATACTGTTCTGCTCTTCTTTAAATAGCACTATCTATGGGACAGCTTTAGATATAATATAGATTTGTACTGCTTTTTTAAAGTCATAATATTCTTTAACTTGATATAATAGTTTTATTAATTACATGTTTTTTTTCTTTGTAGAATTAGCAGGCAAATGACTAAACATGTAAAATTTATCCCAATTAAAGGAGTAAAATACCAAATTCCAATACTTACAGCGTCAAATCCATTGCCCTTCTCCAGGTTCATCTGCAGATGTAGAGTGTGTACCTCTGGTACCTAGAAACATCATTAACCTCTGTACAACTTTATGTCACACAGTGTAAGTATAAGGGTATGGTTTCCAAAACAATTTTGTCTAGGAATTTTTTTTGGCCACTTAAAAATAATAAATATAAATATAAAAAGGGACATTTGAGTTTCTTTTCCATAATTTTAACCTTTTTGTCTTCAATATTAAAAAATCTATTTTATGCATCATCTTATTGCATTAAACAATAGTCTCATGTGTACTGAAAAAAAGTATATTATATTTATATTGCTTTAGAATAGGTTAAATAGGTCCAATGATTAAATTGTGAAAATGGCCTGGCAAGGAAGGGGAGTAAAGGTTCTGGCAATTTAGTGGTTAATATGACACCAGAACTGTGTTTCTAGGTGCCACTGTTGAGAAGATATATCCGATTGACCACTGTCATGACATCTATACACATGCTGTCTTCCGAATATAGCCATATATATGAAGAGGTCAATGATTCATACTCCCACTATTGTACCCCTATATAACTGCTTCAGTAGCCAGTATCCATTGAAATCATACATGAAGGCAAGACATTCAGATAGATTTACAAGCTGGTCCATTATCTTTTATCTTTGCCATGTGTGAACATTTTCTAAATAAAAGTCGCTTTACATTTTCCCTTTCATGGAGCTTTATAGCTTTTCGAAATATTCTGTTATTCAAATGCTAAAAGAGGGGGAAGGCACAATCTGCAATGAAATTACAACAATTTAGAAGCGTATGAAGATGCCGTTTGTCTTTAAAATGTAAATTTTGACTTGATCTTGAACAGTGGAATAAGGTAATCTAAATCTCATTTTGCATTGTTCAGATTTATGAAACCCATCTTCTGTTCTGCAATGTAAGGCACAGCTAGGAGATGCTTCATGTGGGTATGATATGTGCCTGAAGACAGGTAGATGTACTTCCCTGTGCAATAAAGGCAGAGTGACATTGTCTCATGACTGAATTATATGTAACAATGTTCCTAATCCTTGTATAAGGCATTGTATAAGCCATCAAAGAGAGGAATGTTACAGCATTCAAGTAAAAATAAAAAGATAACAAGATTAAATAATTATTATGTACCTTTAGCTGTTTAAAAAAAGGTATATACAGTAAAAGCAGTTTTGATTTTGACATATTTGTAAAAAAAATGCTGCTTTGATTTATATTCAGAGGTAATTTAGCTATAAAGGGATTGGCAACTTTTCAATAAATGTGTTCCATTAGAAACGTCTCTGCATGTATATGTTCCTGTACCTTTGCCTCCTGTGAGATCTTCAGTCTTTCCCTGTTTTCCCCATGCTGCCCTCTCTATCTCTATACAACTTCCTGTTTCTCACTCATCCTAATGGCAGCCTCCAGTGTGTTTTTTTCTACCAGTCTCACTGACAGACAAAGGGAGAGGGCAGGGGGTAGGGGGAGCAGCAGGATGAGTTATAATCTCCGGCTGCAATATCTTACCATTCACTACAGCTTTGAACATGTGGCTACCATCAGGGGCATAACTTGAGGGTTGCGATCGCACCCGGGCCAAATAGGTTTAGGGGTCCTTATGGTGTCACTTTCCCATATGGGAAGACTATTACTATAAACCATACAATATAGTTGGGGGCCTGGCACAGACTTTGGACTGGGGCCCCTCAGCTTCTAGTTACGCCACTGGCTACCATCATATTATAGACAATCATCTTGGCTACCTCATAGATAAATTTGACTTGTAACTATTTAGCATAAGCTTATACCACATATAGCAACATCCAAAAAATGAAGACCACAGCCAACATAAAATTGTATGTGTTTTCTACATATTATTGGACCAGTTGTACGATAAAAGTAGCCAAACTAAATCCAAACTTTACTTTACAACTTAAAATGATATGGCAAAATGTAGTTATAATAAAAATACATTCAGTATATAGTTTAAAAGTAGAGATGAGCGAGTATACTCGTCCGAGCTTGATGCTCGTTCGAGTATTAAGGTACTCGAAACTGCTCGTTGCTCGGACGAGTATTTCCCCTGCTCGAGATCGAGCATTTAATTAAAAAAACAAAGTGAAGAACAATGAAGAATAGAATAAAAACAGTGAACACAGTGAACACAGGATCATTTAAGTGAAAAACACAGTGAAAAACACAGTGAAGAATAGATTACAGATGTTCGGCACATCTGATTACTTGTCGGGAGATACGCGCGGAACGGTGCGAACAAAATAGCATGTGAAGAACAATATATATGTGTGAAGAATACATTGCAGAACACGGTGAGCAGGACAGAGACAACGAGGAGCAGCACAGAGACACCGGGGAGCAGCACAGAGACACCGGGGAGCAGCACGGAGACATGGGGCAGCGGCAGCATGAAGACATGGGGCAGCGGCAGCACGGAGACATGGGGCAGCGGCAGCATGGAGACATCAGGCAGCGGCACGGAGCGGCACGGAGACATCGGGGCACGGAGACATCGGGGCACGGAGACATCGGGGAGCCGCACGGAGACATCGTTGCACGGAGACATCGGGGAGCGGCACGGAGCGGCACGGAGACATCAGGGCACGGAGACAGCGGGGCACGGAGACAGCGGGGCACGGAGACAGCGGGGCACGGAGACAGCGGGGCACGGAGACAGCGGGGCACGGAGACAGCGGGGCACGGAGACATCGTTGCACGGAGCGGCACGGAGACATCGGGGCACGGAGACACCGGGGCACGGAGACATCGGGGCACGGAGACATCGGGGCACGGAGACATCGGGGCACGGAGACAGCGGGGCACGGAGACATCGGGGCACGGAGACAGCGGGGCACAGAGACAGCGGGGCACAGAGACAGCGGGCACGGAGACAGCGGGGCACGGAGACAGCGGGGCACGGAGACAGCGGAGCACGGAGACAGCGTATCTCCCGACAAGTAAGCAGATGTGCCGAACATCTGCAATCTATTCTTCACTGTGTTTTTCACTTAAATGATCCTATTCTTCACTGTTCTTCACATCTGCTAACTTGTCGGGAGATAATATACGCGCGGAACAGTGAAGAATAGATTGCAGATGTTTGCATACATCTGCTAACTTATCAGAAGACATTCTCTTTCAATTAATTAACACATTTTATTCCCGAACCATGGTCCCTTTGAAAAATGCTCGAGTCTCCCATTGACTTCAATGGGGCTCGTTATTCGAGACGAGCACTCGAGCATTTTAGTGCTCGCTCATCTCTATTTAAAAGCCCCGGACTTGTTTGCATTTGATCACTATGTTGTTTATTGTAGTTTTAGAAATTTTCCCACCAGACAACAGCTTTAACCTCTTAACCCCAACTTTAACCCCTTAACCTCAACATTAACAACTTTGACCAAGGGCCATTTTTCAAAACTTGCATGTGTCACTTTATCCTGTAATAACTTTAGAAGGCTTTAACTTACCCAGGTTCAGATAGTTTTTTTCTTGACATGTTGTATATCAAGTTAGTGTGAAATTTTGGTTGATATATTTAGCATTTCTGTATGAAAACAAGGTGAATTTAGTAAACATTTTCAAAAAAATATCTATTTTTAAAATTCAAAATGTTCTGTGTTTCAAACTGAGAGTCTTACTACCCAAATAAGTTACTACCTAACATTTACCATATTTCAGCTTTGTGTTTGCATAATTTTATAAGTTTCCTTTTGTCTTATTATGAAGCTGGAAAGATTAAAAATCAAACAGCATTTTTTTAATCAATTATCTTAGGGACCATTCTATTTCTATAGCGGTTTTGGAAGTTCTGTTAATAGAAACCCCTTACATATCACCCCATTCTATTAACTTCAACCCTCAAACTATTCAAAACAGCATGTAGGAAGCTTGTTAACCTTTTATGTATTTTACAGAACTTCAAAAAAATTGGAGGTTTGATTTAGAATTAACTAATTTCATCATAAATATGTTAATTCAGCCCTAAAATTTACCCACTTAGAGAATGCATCCACAAATATATTGTGCAGTTTTTATTCTGAGTACGGGGACACTCCACATGTAAACCGCTGTCTGGGGGGGGGGGGGGCGCAGAAGGGAAGGAGCAGCATGAAACTTTTGCAGGGCAGAGCCCCTGAGAAATGTTTGCAGAGCCCCTGAGGCAGCATTCACTGTGCGCCCTAAATGACATCTTTAATTTATTCTTTAGGTCAGTACAATCACCACGTTTATATAGGTTTTATAAGGTGTTACAGCTTTCTCTTTGCTCTCCATATGACACCTCCTCTTTATTCTTAGGGTCTGTGCAGTACCAAATTTCTGTAGGTTTCATTAGGTTTTTTGTACAAAAAAATGTCTTCATTCTGCTATATTCTGACGCCAATAACTTTTTCATACTTAGGTATTAGGGTTTTTTTACTTTTGCAGCAATGTATTGTTTTATGTGTGTTGGGTGCTTTTGGGACATTTTATTGAATTCAATTTTTAGTTTTTATTTATTTTACTTTTTTTTTTTAACTTTATTTTAAATTTGCCCTATGAAGTTTCATGAACAAGTGATTATCTGCACTTTTTCAATACCTGTGCAAGCAGTTTGCACTAAAAAAAATGTGCAAAGTTCGACAGAAAACTGGCACACTGCCCACAGTAAATGTGCCCCATTCTGTTCATGTTAGAAGAACAACCTGATCTTGGTAGGACCGGCCAGCCAGTTAATAATAATTTCATGTCCAGACTCTCCCCACACAGCAAATGTCAAGAAAAGAAGAGATGGGCATACATGAATCTCTGTATACAAGTTATCTAAAGCCACCAACAGAAGTATCTACCAGCTGTTTTGACTTAGAACATGTTCCAAATTATTCAGCACGGACAGGGTACAGTGAGATATGGTGTACTCATAGCACTGTGGCCTTGCATAATTGACCTCTATGGCCATTTATGGGACTGGCTTTGAGTCACCTTATACATTTGTGTGCATGGGACCTGGGCTGGGAATTATATTTTTGAGCTGAACTGATGGCAGAAACTCATATGAGTGATAATGAGTGGCAATATGAAATATGATGGCGTAATGTAAGAAATACAGAAAACAAAAGTTGTTATTCATAATTTTTTTTTTTGCCATTTAAACACTTTATCCTGTAAAATGTTTAACAGGGGGAATTGTTTCAGCCCTAGTGTCAGTAGAATCCCAAAGGCCTTCTGAATAAAGAAAAGAAGACATCAGTATTATAAATGGCACATGTTAAGTGTTAATCGTGTTACCGATTTTATAAAAAGGCCCAGTTTACACCAAGCAGGCTTGGTCATTTATTTTTAAATGTCCTTCTACAGTAACTGCATGGAAGATTATTGTGAAAATAAGGATTTTTGTATTTAAACATGACAAATCCTGTGATTCCTGTGAGAAGAAATTTGCTGCCAGAGGTTTATAGTAGAACCTTCTTTCATATTGCACTCACATAGACATGGGCTGCCTTACAAGTCCTTGCTGGTAAGGAACATAAAGGGATTTTATGGATGAAACAATATCTTTGACATCAGTAGCCATGTTTCCAGTCATTGTCCTTGGGTAGTTGGGATATTAGACTTATTAAATAGCAATGAGCCTGAACTTATTATTAGTATTTGAACTTCAGCAGTGATTCTGAAAGATGGCCTGGGGTGTACTCTAGGCCCCTATTAATGGCAAACACTACTGCTGTACTTCTGTTACTGGAAGGATGAAAATAGAACAGGCAAGGAAATGGGCCAACTGGATTTATCATGTATTTTTAAACCAATTTGCTGCTTTTATCTCTATTTCATGTGGACGCTATGCACAGAAAATGGGTAAACAAGCTTAAAACAAACGGACATTGCTTCCAACTACTGTATTCATTATGAACGCATTATCGCCAAAACAAAAGAGCACATAAAACTACTCTTAGCTATATTTAGTAATTAACACATTAGCAAACTGTGGTGGTCCTCTAATTATATATGTTATGGGAACAAATGGGAATAAATCTGTGCTAGTTTATTTGTTCTAAGATTAGATTTTTCCCCTTTGTGAGAACATTTTATTTTACAATATAGTTGTTTGCTATGCTAATGAGGACCAGATTCCTTGTTCCATTTGTATATTCTTTGTTAATTTTTTGTTTCAACTTGTTTTCTTTTATAATTACTGCTATAGGGAAAGTTAAAGGAATCATCAAAGAAAATACAATGAGTAAAAATTTCCATCTGTCTGAGGATTTTTTAGCTAGAAAAATTATTGCTAGCACTAAAGTAATGAGGGTCACATGACCATCTGTGTGATTTCCAGGGTAAATTGACCCCATGTTATTCCCTAATCGAGCAAAATGCAGAATATGTAAAACAGTGGCGATTGTTTATTAGATTTGTGTGCTTAAAGACAAACATTTCCCTCCTGTTCCCTCATTTTGTACAAGTAATGTTATAGGTTACTTTTTTAGTTATTGCTTTCTATCTGAAAATTTTTGGGACTTATCAGGTCATGTAACCTAATTGTGACCTGCTGAAACTTACAGGGCTTTCTGTATCTATCCACACTCATGTATGTGTATCTACTTTGTAGTGCCACCTTTTGCTGCGATTACAGCTGCAAGTCGCTTGGGGTAGGTCTCTATCAGTTTTCGAGGGACAGAAATTTTTGTTCATTCTTCCTTGGAAAACATCTGAAGCCTAAGTGAGGTTGGATGGAGAGCGTTCATCAGCTCTTTCCACAGATTCTTGATTGGATTCCGGTCTGGACTGTGACTTGGCCATTCTAACACCTGGATACATTTATTTGTGAACCTTCTATTTTAGATTTTGCGTTATGTTTGGGACCATTGTGTTGTTGAAAGATCAATCTCCATCCTAGTCTCAGGTAGACTTCAACAGGTTTTCTTCCAGAATGGTCCTGTATTTAGCTCCATCCATCTTACCATCAATTTTAACCATCTTCCCTGTCCCTGCTGAAGAAAAGCCCAAACTATGATACTGCCACCACCATGTGTGACAGTGGGGACGGTGTGTTCAGGTTGATGAGGTGTGTTGCTTTTATGCCAAACATATCGTTTGACATTTTGGCCAAAAAGTTCAATTTTGGTTTCATCTGGCCAGAGCACCTTCTTCCACATGTTTAGTGTCTCCCAGGTGACTTGTGGCAAACTTTAAACAATACCTTTTATGGATATTTTTGAGAAATGGCTTCCATAAAGGTCCGATTTGTGCAGTGTACAACTGTTGTCCTAAGGGCAGACTCTTCCACCTCAACTTTAGATCTCTGCAGTTCATCCATTATGATCATGAGCCTCTTGGCTGCATGTTTGAGATGATAGATCTTGGTAGATATGCAGTGGTCTGATTTCCATTTCAATATGATCGCTTGCACAGTGCTCCTGGTCATGCTTACATTTTGTGAAATCTATTTGTATCCAAAATCGGCTTTAAACTTTTCCACAACGGTATCACGGACCTGCCTGGTGTGTTCCTCGGTCTTCATGATACTCTCTGCGGTTTAAACGGAAGCCTGAGACTATCACAGAGCAGGTGTATTTATGCAGAGACTTGATTACACACAGGTGGATTATAATTATCATCATCAGTCATTTAGGACAACATTGGATCATTCAGAGATCCTCACTGAACTTCTGGTGTGAGTTTGCTGCACTGAAAGCAAAGGGGCTGAATAATATTGCCACTTTTCAATTTATTATTTTTGACAAAAGTTTAAAATATGCAATAAATTTAGTTCCACTTCTAAATTGTGTCCCACTTGTTGTTGATTCTTCACCAAAAAATTACAGTTTTATATCCTTATATTTGAAGTGTGGAAAATGGAAGGTCAAATACTTTTGCAAGGCATTGTATATGCTCTTTATATGTATGTGCATATGTGATGTGTATATGCAATATGTCTGTGTTTATGATAAATGGGTGTATATCATAATATAATATAATAATGGGTGCTGTCTGTATGTATCTATGGAGTGTATATACTGTGTGTGATTGTAACAAGTGTGAGTATACAAATATGTACATTTATTTAGAGGATAAGGGGGCCCCATTCAGAAGTCTCCTAGTTACCCTGCTGGGGCTTGAGATGAAAATAGAAGCAGTTAATAATGAAAACCAACCTGAAAGTGCCAAGATATGTTGCATGCATGCTCCAGTACCATGTGCTTGGTGACAACTTCCAATCAGTGCTCTTTGAATGCATGATACCACATCTACCACATCTACTTTCTACTCCCAGCAATACTCTACATAGCCAGACATTGTTATAATGTAGCAATGGTCAGCTGTTTTCAAGGTAAATTTAACAGTGAAACCTGATTTTAGTAAATTCTTATGGTAACAGCACCATGTATCAACAGAATTTCATGAGTACATACTCCAGAATAGACCATATCCAGACCATGATGATATTTTTTGCATTGAAAGAAATCTACCATCGGGAAACTACTCAATGTGGATTTCAATGTGGATTTCCCATGGCTGCCTCACGTTTTTGCCACAGATGCAGCTGCTACCATTACAAACTTTAATCTTTATGCAAATTTTTTTTCAAAGGCTACTGGGGGTGTGTAGTAGCCTACATGAGCATTGGAGGCAAAGTCTACTCCACACCCCCAGTACCTGCCTCAGTACAATACAAGCTCAGTACACCTGTTCTGGTGCCAGAGATGCACCCGACTCTCATGAGCTCTGCGAAGAGCTCCATTACTGCTGGAGATGCACAGTAAGACTATGAAGAGACTTGGGGGGCGGGTATGAAGTGGCTACAAGGGGCGTGGAGTAGCCTTTGTTCCCATAGCTACTACACACCCCCAGTAGCCTTTGAGAAAAAGATAGATTAAAGTTTATTTTGACAGCAGCTGCATCCCTGAATTGGGCAAAAATGGGATGCAGCTGCTGTAGCCATGGAGAATATGCATCGGGAACTACTTGAAAAAGTAGTTTCCCTATGGTCAATTTCCTTTAACTATATGAAATGTTCTTCATTGAACAACCCATTTAAGATCAAATTGAATCACAGCCTGTCCCCGGGTTATGTACAACATAGGATTTTTAGGTTTGTTCTTAAGTTGAATTTGTATGCAAGTCAGAATTGGTATATTTTATAATTGTAACTTCCAACCAAAAAAACAAGGATTATGAATAAAGCTTCATTACCGACACCTTACAGCTGATTGTTGCAGCCTGGGGCTAAAGTAAAGTGTCCAGACAGCTTCACCAGAGGTCACAGTGTGCATAGAGGTCCATATGTAGGTAGGGGTCGTCTGTAAATTTGGTGTCCTTAAGTCAGGGATTACCTATACATGTGTTTTTTAAATAAATAATCCAAGGCTGGTTTCTAGTAGTAATGTATTATTCTAATATCCTATATATTCTGTTACTTCCATTGTTACAGTGCTTTGCTTTTTTGTCATATTAAGTGCTTTATTTTTCATAGTTGGTTTAAAGTACAAATATTCGCTTGTTCAGTTTATAGTCTACTGCACTTGCATCAGACAACACTAACACTGTGTGACAGAGAGAATATATTTTAAGACATTTCTGGGAAATACCCTGAATACCAAGTACCCACATACTGTAAGATAAAACTAGCTGTTCTTTTGGATCATTCCAAGAATACTAAGTAGTGTACCCACACTAGGCAAATGATGCATAATGCTTATATTTTTTCAAGTATTTCAACTAGACCTATAATAACAATAGAATATTTTAGTCAAAATATGACTTCTAACAAGTGTTTAATCAAATTATTATTACAAAGTGTCTTCCTGATCATCCAATATTGTGGTGAGACATCATCTCAGTGAGGGCAGTGATGGCAGTTACACATTATTACTATGGTAACAGAGCAGGGTAGTCTTTTATGTCATCACTGAGAGCAGAACATAAGAGGGAGGAGGAGTTTCTGCAAAAGAAAGGATCATGGGACTTGTAATTTCCAGTGGCGGCCATCTTGTTGATAACTCCACCTACCTTAGAATGCTCATAACAATTTGTAAATCAGAAAATCACAACTGTTTAAGCTCCATTTTGTGATTAATGATATTGAGATTTGTTTTAATTTATTAATATATACCATTATGGGTTTTTGTATCTGGCGCTCATATTCCTGGAATACCCCTTCAACATACTTAACATAGTTTGCTCACCATTTTTTTACAAATAAATATTCTTACCTCCATCTTATGCCATAGTGACCTAAACCAAAATTTGGGTTTAGCTACTTCCTAGGTTACTGGTTTATGCAACACATGCATTATTATAACATCTGTACTAAATAAAGATATCCAGTATATCTCAACCATTCTGTGCATTTGTATAATAGTATGGGTACATTCCCAAGTTAATTTTTATACTCTAGATGGATTAGATAGCTTAACCCCTAAATGACCAAGCCCTTTTTCATTTTTTTGCATTTTCATTTTTCACTCCCCACCTTCAAAAATCTATAACTTTTTTTATTTTTCCATGTGAAGAGCTATATGAGGGCTTGTTTTCTATGTAACAAATTGTACTTCGTAGTGACAGTATTTAATATTCTATGCCATGTACTGGGAAGTGGAAATGGTGTAAAATGCATTTGTGCAGTATTCTTGTGGGCTTGGATTTGACAGCTTTCATGTCTACTTCATTATTTGGGTTGGTGCGATCATGGGAATACCAATTTTTTATAGATTGTATAATGTTTTCATACATTTACAAAATTTAAAACCTCCTGTACAAAAAAAAAAATCTTCATTTTGCCATCCTGTGGTGATGATTTTTACTGTTTATTTATATTTATATCAGTTCTAGGGAAAGGAGGTTGATTTGAATTTTTAAAAAAATTTAATTTAATTTTATAAAACTTTGTTGTTTTTTTTCAGACCCTCTAGGGTACTTTAACCCTAGGTTGTCTGATTGATCCTACCATATACTGCCATACTACAACATTGTGCAGCAAACACCCATCGAGTATGAAGAGGGCTCAGCCTGTGAGCCCTCTTCATACTCCCCCTTCCACTACAGGACGTTCAGGAATGTCCAAATGGGGTGAGGGCTTAAATGACATCCAGTATCATTTTTCACTTACCTCCACCTTTCAATCATGTCCACAATCATTAAAGGGGTTGGTCATTCTTGTACATAAATTGGCCATTTCTCTTTACTGCCTTGTAGATAATCCCTGATTGTTTATCAAGTGATTAAGGGTGGTGGTGGCCCCCAGGGGGGGGACCCTTTCCACAACTTTTTTCAATAAAGTAAATGTTGCTACTTTAAAATAATGTTACTTCTCCAAGATAATGGAATTGCCATCAAACTAATACTGAAGAAAAATCACAACTTATTAACTACAAACAATGGTGAAATAAGACTACCATGGGCTCTGGGCTGTATAAAGATTGTGGGCTCCCTACCAGTCTTGAATTTTAAATACATAGCTTCTTTCTCTAACACGCATTTTACATCATGTCCAACAAGTTTCCATGCAAACGGTAAAAAGGACCCAAACCCTAACCAAATTTTATACTATGTCATATTTGGAAGAAAGGCTTAATCACTGACGCTCTGCGCCTTACACTACACGGGATGAGGGTTGCCTCCCATACCATAAGGATAGTCAGTAACTAAAGGACAGAAGGGGCAACTAGCAACCCACAGGTGATGATCTGCTCAATTGGTTCACAAAAATGGATGGTGACTTTTCACTAAGATGTTTTCAGTGACTTTTAGCATGTCACTGAAAACACAATCCTCACAGTGGAACTAAAAATGTAAATGTAAATACAGTGGAAAATAGGACATGCTCTATATTTTTATATGGCTCGGTAGGTGGAGAATACGGCCATGTACAAGAATGGCCATATTGCTCATTGGAATGCATGGGGCCATATTCTGGCCATATATATATGGTCATGTGCATGGGGCCAAATAGGAGGTGCAAAGTATGACTAGACTGCACCAGATTTATCATCCAGCACCAGACACTTATATGAATCTTGTGCAGCATAAGACTGTCTAGTCCAACTCTGCACTGTATTACCTTATGACACTTTTCATAAATCTGCCCCATTTAGTATTTTTGGCTAGACTTGAAAATAATAATTCACTCACAATCCAATGCAACTTGGCAGAGCTTTAAGAGGGAGAACTGGTTTACACTTCTTAGATGGTAGAAATAAAAAGCTAGGATTTCCGTAGGCAGCTGTCTTTGAAATAAGACCCCGATTTAGTGCCATGCTTAAAAAGCTGGCCACTTTAGTTATTACTTTCTCTATAACTTCAGCTGTCTTCTGTGTTTATTTCAGCACCAGAGAAAGTACAGTTCTTGCTATCGCATGGTAATATTAGAAGACACAAGATACAGACAGATGAGATAAAATTGTTAAGAGACTGTCTGCCTCTTTCTTTTGACAGTATTTATCTAAGATAGAAGATTGTGTGTAGCCTTTATTTCACTACCACTGAATTGAAAGGTTACGGTTATTACCCTTCTTTTGGTGTTACCCTCTTGATGGACAGGTACATCAAACCCAAAATGACATAGGTCAGATTATTTACATCTCCGTGTTATTTAGAATCATATATGCAGATGAAAACTACCTAAATAAATACACTTGAAGTACTGAATCAATGTTGAAATATTTTTGAGCCAAGAATTCAGTCAACATTAGGACTGTGGTGCGGACATACTGACAGTATAGTTTTCTTGTTCTCTCTAATTTCATCTTATTTTCACAATTTTAACATTACTATTCTAACCCAAACAAATAAGAAGGGTAGAAATGGTATCTTAGCTAAGTGGGCCACCAGCAGCCTTGAATGAATGGTGCATGGCATACAAATGTATTGTTTTTCATGCACATTGTAATGATGTTATGCATGAAGTGTCTAGCTAACCAGAATTATTCCTCCGTGAATTTCTTCTCAATCACACTGGTTCCCAATAACAATCCATGGCAAGATCTAGGAAGCAAGCTTCTACTGAAAGATGATAGTGTCAGCCATGTTTAAAGAATATGGAAATGGGGGTCAGCAGAGGTGGGTGTATTTTACTGGTGGGCCATAAGCATTCCAGACCTCATCCCATTTTAAAATGAAATTACATCCACAAAAGGTAAAGCTATAAAAATCTTTTAGCTTTCAGCATAATGTGCTACATAGCCAAAAGCCGGTTATTGTATCCATGGAGATACTCATCACTGAGACCCCCACCGATCTGCAAGTTAGGTCCTATCCTGTGGATAGGGTCTAACTGTGATTTGTGGGAAAACCCCTTTAAAGTTGAGTTATCAAACTGTGCCAAAACTCCCATTTCCAAGCTACACCCTATGCATGGGGATAATGGCTTAATTATGTTTGAATGCTGCTGTGCATTACACAACACACCCTAAAACACCTAATATGTTACCTAAATGGAACAATGAACTCCCTATGAACCAAGTAGCGCTAGTCCTATATAGCACAGCTATACAGTAGTCTTGCTAAAGTGAAAACCAAAATATATATTATTCAATTTCCCATTTTTCAATGTAATATATATTTTGTCTTGTGATGCAGTAAATATTATTATACGAGTATGTGTGTTATGTTTGCTCTAAAATGTCTGGTTTGGCTGCCTTTCTGGCCCTGTACATGTTCGATTATCCATTAATGTAATCCACTAATGTAGTAGGAGGCTAAATGCTATGTGGTGCAGATTCTAACTACATAGTACAGCTGATTTTCAATTGGATTATTTTTAGAATTGGTAAAGAGTCTAAACTGGTAGAGGTGAATTTGCTTGTAAAACTTAGTAACCTAAAACATTCATTGATAATAGTTTTATCATTGTTAGTACTGTCCTGATGAGTCATTCATATAAATGCAGAAGTCAACATTCTTATCTCCTCCTATAATGTTATTGACATTTATGCCTGTAATTAGACAGGTACCAAAAGATCCTTGTGTGGGAAGTGCAAGAATTTTGCTAAAGGGCAAGCACAGAAGTTGATTAATTAGGTAACATTTAATGTAATCTATACTGTACGGATGATTATCTGTAGACCTGGTGAAGACCAACCACATTATTTTAAGCAAAATCTATTATAACTGGTATTCAAGATAAGTGCACTTTATAAATACATGGCATAATTGATTTAATTGAATGATTTTTGATAATTTGTATTTAAATTTAAAACGTCTCCCCAAAGATTAATTGCTTTAAAGTTATCGACAACTTTGGGGTATTTGATCAACTAAAACTGATCCTTTTTTATCTTTATATAATATATATAATATATTATTATATTGTGTCATTATATAATTTTTTCAACCGTCGGTCTTTTACAGACTGCATTCATTGCCCACTCCTTTTCAGTGTGAAATCCATTAGATGAGCTCTGACAACGCTCTGAGTCTCTCAGTTCTGAATGTATAGATAAAAACAAAGCACATAGGAATATGGCGCATGCATGTTTTTTTGGCAATTATACCACATTTTTAATTTTTTTTTTCAGCTTCCCTGTACAATAAACAAAATATAAAAAGGTGCCACTAGAAAGCACAATTTGACCCGCAGATAACAAGCCTTCATATATTTCTGTAAATGGAAAAATAAAAAAGATATGGCTAGAGGAAAGAGGGGAGTAAAAAAATGGAAACGCAATAATAGAAAAGAGCCCAGTAATATTAATATTAATTTTTAAAGGTACATTTTAAGATCGAAAAATACATAATAAAATTAATTATAAAATGGTTTTTATTTTAAAAAATATTTTATTCTAATTTTTACTACAGACGTCTGAAGTGATATTTTCAATTCAGTGGGTCTTGTTTATTATTTTCACTTTACTAAGCAGAAAATGAAGGAAAGCAGATGCCTCACGTCAAATGACTTTAATTTGATTAGCTGCTAACTCTTAATGAATGATGCCTGTATCTAATTGTGTTAGAAGAAATATAAATATTTTCCTTGCCAATCAATTTGACTGTTTTAAGTGAATGCTTAACATGATTAATGTATGTTTAATCATAATTTTTGACTAATCATATAAAATCTCATTGAAATATGAAATCTATCCAATTATGAGTGCAAGAGAAGAACAAACAAATACTTTTGGGTGAAAATATATTAATACAGTCTAAGAATATCATTACTTTGCAAATGTATGGGTACAGTGAGCTACTCATTTTCATATAACAAACAAGTGTAATTTCAAAAATATTTTTGTAATTAATCGTTCAGGTGAATGTAAAAAATGTATTATTAATTAAATGAAATGCTATATGTCTTATTATATTGCCTCTATCTCCTAAAAGTCCCTACTGCTCAGTTTACTGCTCAGATCTGCCTTCAGTGAAGACGTACTGCAGTTCATATGTTGGAGGAGGAAGTACTGAGTAGTTTAGACACAGGAACATGCTGCATCAGAGAACAGAAAGTACCAATGAGATTTCTGGTAGTAGATGAGATTGAAATTCTGGTGAGATACATAAATTAGTATTATATTAAAGGGGTTGGTCACTTTAGCTTATGCTTTTTATAATGTGTGTGTAAGTATGAGGAGCAGGATATAAGGTAATTTATCTATAATTTTCTTCACAGCTTCATTGATGTGTAAATTGAATCCTCCTGTCTTCTACCTCCTCAGCCAACCATTCCTGTCCTGATCATAAACACTATAATAATGTCCTGGTAGGACAATTCTTCATGAACAGATAAGATAACATGATCATCCATCTGAGGCCATTTTATGGACAGGAATGTCTGCCTGATGAGGTAAAAGACAGAAGGTGTTACTGTACATATCAATAAAGTGGTGCAGAAAAGTTTAGTAGATTATAATAGCAAATTATCAATATTCCTGCCTTCTACACTTACACACACTTTACAAAAAACATGAGCTAAGTGGCCAACCCCTTTAAGTTCTAAGAGGTCAATGTTTGTGTTTCTTTCAACTCTCATGCCTATGTTCCTCCCCAAATACAGATCTAAGTAGGGGAGATACCAGGAGATACAGCGCCACCCTTGTCTGTGTCAACTTCAAAATCACTTAATCCATGGACCCTCTATAGTCTTCTTTTTGCCCTCTTCTTATTTCCACTGGGTTCACATATTTAAACATATGTATTCAGAATACTTTCATCACTTGTGACTGCAGCCTTAGGTTACAATATAGTTTGTAACTGCAGTCCATAAAACAAGGTATTGAATGGTTTAGGTAGGTAGTAGGTGTCTGAAATACCAGCAAGCCCCACATTCGATTTGAGATTCACTATTTTTTTAATGAATATGAAAATAGGAAGCTAAATAGAACTGGCACATATGACGTATAAATAGCATTGCTTCTATAATTGTATCTTTTTTTGGAAAAGGGACATAAAATTCAAGTTCTGAAGCAGAAATAGAGGAGCCATATGTTTTTTTTCATAGACACACTTTGATGTGGCTGTTGGCAGCTTTGATACTGTAACATATTAAGTATAAATACCTCTAAATACTGCACGGATTACATTTTGAGTGAGCACACTTTTGTTCAGTGATATTAATGTGGAAGTAGTGTCTATATTAACATGTTACAGTTCCTTTGATTAATGTACTTTATAATTGGCTTCCAGCACCAGGTACAGCTTGGCCAAATGTTAACTGCTTCAACATAAATTACATGAAGATATATAGCAGGAGCCGCTCAATTAAACCTATTAGATGAAATTTCTATGCTTTGATACATATCAGTCATCAGGTCTGAGAGTTCATATTATAGCTCCACAGACATGTGTTTCATAATCTATAACTGTCACTGTCACCATGATTCACCCCACAAATCTACTTGCCCCCTCAGGTAGGGTATGAAATGCCATTTTTAAACTCCCTCCTTTATATGAAATCTCAGCCGTTTACCTGAAAAAAATCTTCCCAAAGTCAGGCAAATATTACTCTTGTCATCTAATTTTCTCATTAGTCAAATTTTGTGGTTGCAGTGGTAGTGTCATTTCCGAAGCCCCATTCTTCTGCTCTTCAGTACCTAGAAACAAGCATTGTGTCATATTAATTAAGGATTTCATCTTTCAGATTCCATCAGCCTTGTGGCTTTGTGAGCTACAGAACCAGAGATACAGACATCTGGTAATGCAAGCTTCAGATAACGATCCAGTTCCCAAATATTTTTTACTGCCTGTATGTCCAGTTCTATAGCTCAAAATTTAAATAGGGGCTTCTGAAGTGACACTACCCCTGCAATCACTAAACCTGACTCATCTCATGTTAAAATGGGATGAGAAGAGTCATATTTGCCTGATTTGGGGGAAAAATTTTTTTGTAGGTAAACAGATGAGATTTCACATGAAAGAGACAATTCTAGAAAGAACATTTCAAACTGTGTGGGTGCTAGTAGTTTAGGGGAGTAAAACATGCTTCTCTTCAAACTTTGTTAAATAAGCAGCCCACTGTGTTTTGACATCCCAGCCATTATTTGTAAAAGCTGATGAGAAATTCACAAAAATTTGCCAAATATTTTTTTTTATTTTTGTACATTTTTTATGGTTAATTCTGCTGTGTGAAATGGTCACAATATAAAAATAAGGAGTCTTCTGCTTGGTTACTATGCCTATACAGTAAATCTCTTCTAAGTAGCACTTATAATTTGTTGAGTTTATGAAAGGCTTATTAAGATCAAGTATACTATAAATGCAACTCCCTTTTGCTTATCCACTTGTCATAAAGCAAAGAAACATAACTGTTAAAAGAGACAGAATAAACTATTTGGTGGATTTAGCTACTATGAATGTAAGTCATTCCTGCAGACGTTGGCCCAGGCTATGAAATCGAAATGGAAAGAAAATATCATTTTTAGCTAGCCCAAGAACCTCTAAATTGTATGGGTTATTGGTGAGTTTTCCAGGTTCAGTTATTTAATATGACATAGCAGCAGGTTGGGTAAAGACGTACAACTATCAGTTCTATTATCCTGCAGTGTTCATAGAAAACACATGGAAAGTATAAACTATTCTACATTGTTTTAGAAGAAAAGTCCACACATGCAAGTCAGGCAAAATTTCTGGACTAACGCCACGTCTCCAGAAATCTAACCTGCTTCCATGTCCTTTTTGTCCATTTAAGTAAATTTCCTGTTACAATTTGTTTTGTGTTGAGTTCTCAATATTCTAATAGTTCTGATTTCTTTTCATTATCCACACTAAGTGCAGTGTAGTGTTAAGTTTACAAGATCTGTACAGTCTTTGACACCTTACCTCTCAACCTTATAAATCCATGTAAAGCAAAAACACCAACTGGGCATTCATGTTCTGGATATCCTTTACCTGAATGCTTAGTCTTCTATTTTCCAACACTATGGAAATACTTTCTTAACTAACTTCTAAGCTGTCTAAATGATAGTGTAAAACATTATGAAGCTTGGCTTATTAACTTTAAAAAGGCAAAAATTAAGGCTACATTCTTATAAAGTGTAATGCATATTTAGAACCAAAAAAAAACTAATTAAATCTTGTGAAAATATTTTAAAGGACATGTCCTAATAATAAGCTCCTCGGGACTCTGGGTTTCTTTTACGATACCCTTATATGCTGCAATTGCGGAGTTATATAGAGTTATAAAAGTTATACTAACTACCCTGGGGCTCTCAGGCTACGTCATTTGAAAGACTCAGGGAAACTTGTATTTTAGTTTATGCATTTCCCACCCCTGTAGTGCTAGTGGTCCCGCCCCCTTACAGCGCATAGATAGGTGGTGAGTGAGACCACTAGTGCCATGGAGGGGGGTGCATAAATTAAAATACGAGGCTCCATGAGACGCTGTTGTAGCCTGGTAATTAGCATAACTTTTATATCTCTATATTTCTAAGATCACGGCATATAGAATTATAATAAAAGACGTCCAGAGGAACAATGTTTCTCAGGAACTTCTTATTAGGACACCTCTACCATCAGTAAACTGATGGTAGATGTCCTTTAATTGAGAGATGGGATGTCACTTTAAATTCTATGCCCGCTAAACTATGCCACAGTTCAATATTGCACAGCATTTTTGGGGAATTTATGGTTTTCATTTCTATACACTTTTTCATGTCCATACACTCAGATTAAATCATGATAACGGTCTGTTCATAGGATCTAGGAGCAGATTCTGATATGAAGACTCCTCAAAATCTGAAAGTGGCTGTGCCTTAGGAATCTTCTGCAGTTTCTGTAATGTGTTTGCTCGCGAATTAGCATTATACAATGGACTTAATCGAGTGCAGCCATCCACAGTGGATTTGGTGGTGGTTGACATTTCTTTTTTTAGAAGACTTAAAATGAATTGTCTGTCTCTGCTTTTAAGGAAGATCTTTGCTTCAGAACTCCAGCTCAATATCTGTCATATCCTAACAGATCTTTTTGTCCTTTTCACTTTATTATTATATTTTTTTTGGTGTTACACTTTATCAGGAAAAGCTTGGATACATTAATCAAAAGTGAAAAAAAGCTGGTACAAAAAAGCATTGTGCTGTAGGTTCATACATCAACTTGAATACATCACAATGCAGGTTATTATTAAGATGATTTACAATAAAAGTCAGCTCACTTGCATCCAAAACAGCAGATCCAGTGTTACTGTGGAGCACTAGCCAGACTATATCTACCCTGTACACACAGCACAGCGAGATAAAGTCAATACAGTATCTAGTATATATAATATAGTATTTCTGCTCACTCTTCCAAAGCTGGTTAGCAGGTGTTGTGCACATTGATCACAGATGTATATGTTAATGGGAGAAATTACAAAACCCATCTAATTAATAAAACTATTCTTTCAAATTAAGGTCTCACATGTCCTTAAAAAACTAAGTAAAAATTTTTATGATGCTGAAATATCTTTTCAAATGACCCTTGGTAATGAAATGTTTATTTAAAAATTGGAAACAACTATTTCTCTTCTTCTGGAATGAGTGCCACCTTTGTCTAACATTGCAACTTATACCAATTAGCTTGAATTGGCTTTCTTTTATAATCTTCAGTTATTTTCTTTAAACTCTAAATATGACTTTGATGGATACCTTGAACAGTGTTTCCATCAACAGGCTACTTTAGATGAAGCTTTTATGATGCTCAAAAGATAAAACTCTAGAGCAAATGCCAGCTTTAAAAACCTTTTGCTCTCAGTGTCTTAGTAGACTTTGTTTCATAGGCAATTGTTAGAGTTTATTGAGTACTTTGTGACATTATGGGCCCAAAGGGGCAGACTCCAGATTTTGCTTGGTTATTCCTCTAATCATGTACTTTTGTACAGTTTAAGTCCCATTCAAATGGGCCGTGTGGAGATATATATACATCCCCGTAGACGCCTATGGCACTTGGTGCTGAATGGTCCGCAAGCATACCGAGCCGTTGCAGTAAAAAAAAAAAGATAGAACTTGCGCTCTATCTTTGGCTGTAAGAACGCCATTATTTCCTATGGTGAGGGGAGGGGTGAGCAGCGCTCATCTGCTCATCCCACCTCCTCTCCAGCGCGCTGACATGTGCTCACCTTGGCTACGGCCAGATGAGCACACATTTGTGTAAATGTACCCTTAAAGTAATGTTTTAGGGCAGTGGAAATACCCCCTAGAGACAAGGCAAAAGGCAAGGCAGTATGTTCAGACCTAAATATTATGGTCCTGGCTTTTGGGATCAGTTGTATTTACTTTTTATAATAAGAGTGAGTGACGTATCATGCAGCACTGGATGTGTTAAGTGGACTTAGATAGTTTAGTTTAATAGATTATAGATCAAGAATAATATAACTGATTGCAGCATTTTCTCTCTCTACTTCATCCACCTCAGCGTTATAATGGCTGCTTTTACCAAGCACAATTGCTAAATATGCTAATCACCCTAGCATACATGTAAGTGCCCATAAACTACACTACATTGACGGTCTTCTCTGTCATGTCACAACACAGCAGATTGATATTATACAAGCGGCCACATGATCCCTCTCCACACAGCTGCCATAGAAAATGTCTGTAACCCCTCTATTATACAGCTGTTCATAGCTTATGTAGAGAATGTCAACTGGACGTGTATTGTGCAGCTGCAATAGATTTGTCACAAATCAGTAATTCTAATAAGGTTGTACATCAGTAATGTATAAAATAAATACATTTAGTTGTTCACTCATAAACATCTAAGGAGAAGTGTGGAAATTCAGGTTTTCGTTCTGCATTACAAATGATCTGCCGCTCTGTGAGTTACTCGCAGACTGTACTTTCAGCATTGGACAAAGGAAGTGGAAATTAGAATTATTGCAAACCATTATTTTCTCCCTTCTCTAAATTGTATATAGATGAAATAACCTGATGTCACGAACCCGACTCACCGGCGTTCACACACTGGGATAACTACTCTATGGAGTCCCAGAATTTAGCCCTTAAGCTCCGCCCACTTCCACAAAATGGCGTCCTTACGCTAAATTTACTCCACAGAATTTCCGCCCCAGCCAATCCACTGCCACCACCCACGAGTTACTTATGCAAAGAAGGCCGTAGGCACCTCAACCACACAGACAATGCACACTGATGATAACTCAGCACATGCACTCACTACTTACACGATATTACAATTATAAATTCACACAGAACATGCAATCGCTTACTACATGGACTATGCTAATAATGACCTCTGGTAACGTGATTCCCTTTAGAGACTCAGATTCTTTAAGGCTACAAGCAGAGGCTTATTAAAAAGTTTTAATTTACATAAAAATGCAGTACACTCAAAGGATTAAATTGTCAGATAAAATGAAAAAAGGATTAAAACAATACACATACAATACTTACAAACAGTTATGGAAGAAGAGGAAACAAAAAAGTTCTTGCTAGTGAAATAGGAAGAAATTCTTTGGCCCGAGGACAGGGCATAAGCATCGATCCAGCCTTCTATTGTCATAGAGTCACTCAGTCTGAACGCTGCTATGTGGCTGCTTCATTAATTTAAGCCCAGGTGATTTTTGACCCCCACCCCTGGCTGTGATGTCACTGTGAGGGGGATTTTTCTATCCCCCTCCCATCAGTGAGATACTTTTTGGGTCTGGGTTTTTATCAGAACCCCATAACTTTTGATTGGGAGATGGCACAATTGTGCCATGGCTTCCAACCAAACGGGCATGTTATTCCCATTAACCCCATACCAAACTCGGGGTGTCTTAGCCTAATATCAGGGGTGTTCTGCTATTGACTGCCTTCCATTGCAGCTAATGTTCTGATTTTCGGACCAGGAGTGTGTCTAGACCCCATAACTGTCCTGTGTAACTTGGGACCTATAATTATGAATTATGTCCCAGTTATGGACAGCTATGATATTCCCCTTTGTCTGAATTTGGAGGGAAAAACATGCAGTCTCTGGCTTCTTTTCATCCCCCACTAACTAGACTACTCTGGCCGAGAGGTGTTAATTTTACCACTTAGGAAGACCATGCTTCTCTGATCACACATAGACTCCCTGGGGTTTTATAACCACCCTGCCAGGCTCATCTTCTGGCTGATCTTAAACAAATAGAGCCTAATGATTTATAACAGGCAGAATGAAACAACACAAAGAAAGAATAAAAAAATATATATATATACAACAAACAAACTGTGGAGGAGTAATATTATTATCACACCTCCCTCCAGAGATATGGCATGGGATTTTGATATTCTAATCAATATCCCAAGCCATTGTCCGCCGGCTCTCCCTGCCGTGACAACCCGTCCGCATTCCCATGTTCACTGCCCTTCTTGTGTTGAATGGTAAAGTCATATTGCTGTAGGCCTAGACTCCATCTCAGCAGCTTTCCGTTATCCCCAGATACCCGGTGAAGCCAACTGAGAGGGTTGTGGTCCGTTACCACGGTGAACTTTTGGCCATATAAGTAGGGCTGTAGTTTCTGTAGGGCCCACACAATGGCAAGGCATTCTTTTTCTATGGTGGCATAGGCCACCTCCCTGGGTAAGAGTTTCCTGCTTAGGTATAGGATGGGGTGCTCATCTCCCTCTGGGTTGACCTGGCTGAGTACTGCACCCAAGCCATAGGCGCTGGCGTCAGTCTGGACTACGAACTTGCGGCTGAAATCTGGACTCTGTAAGACTGGAGAGCTAGTCAGAGCCAATTTCAGAGCCGCCATGGACCGCTCACAATCGGCAGTCCAGCTGACTACCTGTGGTAGTTTCTTCTTTGTGAGGTCTGTGAGGGGCTTGGCCAGGGTACTGTAGTTAGGGACGAACTTACGGTAGTACCCAGCTGTTCCTAGAAATGACATCACCTGTTTCTTCGTTTTGGGGGTAGGCCAATTTGCAATGGCCTCTACTTTCCCTGGCTCGGGCTTAAGTGTCCCCCCACCTACCAGGTGTCCTAGGTATTGCACCTCAGACATGCCTATCTGACACTTCCCAGGCTTGATGGTGAGACCGGCTTCCCGGAGGCGCTTGAGCACCTGTGACAGGTGTGTCAAGTGCTCCTCCCAAGTCTGGCTAAACACTGCAATATCATCCAGGTATGCCACAGCAAACCCTTCAGACTTACTTAGCAGTTTGTTCACCAAGCGCTGGAATGTGGCAGGGGCATTCTTCATGCCAAAGGGCATGACTTTAAACTCATATAGTCCAAAGGGGGTGATGAAGGCGGACTTTTCCTGCGCCTCCACTGTCATGGGAATCTGCCAATACCCCCTACTTAACCCCTTAAGGACGCAGGGTATTTTCGCTGATTTCTCGCTCTCCATCTTCAAAAATCCATAACTTTTTCATTTTTCCGTGTACAGAGCTGTGTGAGGGCTTATTTTGTGCGTAACAAATTTTACTTTCCCATGATGTTATTTATTATTCCATGCCATGTAGTGGGAAGCCGCAAAAAAATTCCAAATGTGGAAAAATTGAAAAAAACTGCATGTGCGTCATGTTCTTGTGGGCTCAGTTTTTACGACTTTCACTCTGCGCTCCAAATAACACCTCTACTTTATTCTTTGGTTCGGTACGATCGCGGTGATACCAAATTTATATAGGTTTTATTGCGTTTTAATACATTTTCAAAAATTAAACGAATGTGTACAAAAAAGAAAAAAATTTTTTTGCCATCTTCTGACGCTAATAACTTTTTCATACTTTGGCGCATGGAGATGTGTGAGGGGTCATTTTTTGCGAAATGAGCCGACGTTCTCATTGCTACCATTTTGAGGACTGTGCGACATTTGGATCATTTTTTATTACATTTTTTATGTCATCTAAAAAGATGTAAAAGTCGCATTTTGGACATTTGGGCGCCATTTGCCGTTCCGGAGGTCACCGCCGTCAATAACCGTTTTTATATTTTGATAGATCGGGCATTTTGGGACGCGGCGATACCTAATGTGTCTGTGATTTTTACTATTTATTATATTTTATATCAGTTCTAGGGAAAGGGGGGTGATTTGAACTTTTAATATTTTATTATTTTTTTACATTTTTTAAACTTTTTTTTTTCTCTTTTTTTCCACTGTTTCTTAGACCATCTCGGGTACATTAACCCTAGATGGTCTGATCGCTTCTGCCATATACTGCAATACTACTGTATCGCAGTATATGGCATTTCTGCACACTATACATTACAATGAGCCGCAGGCTCATTGTAATGCATGTGCAGAAGCCATGTATCCTCGGGTCAAACGAAGACCCGAGGCTACCATGGCAACCGATCGCCGCCCCCCGATGACGTTCGGGGGAGCGGCGATCGGAGGTAAGATGGCGGCGCCCACGCGCCGCCAAATTTAAAGTGCTGCCGGCGACTTTGCCGGCGGCAAAGAAGAGGTTAACACCCGCAATCGGTGCAAGCGATATGCAGCAAGCGATATGCAGCAAAGCCCATCACTGTATGAAGAAGGCTCAGCCCGTGAGCCTTCTTCATACAACCTTCACAGCTCCGTGGCGGATATATCCGTCACGGAGCGTGAAGGGGTTAAATCCATGATGGTGATATACTGGGCGCTGGCGAGTTGATCCAAAAGCTCATCTATGCGGGGCATTGGGTAAGCGTCAAAAACCGTGATGCTGTTCAGCTTCCTGTAGTCCACACAGAAGCGTGTGGTCTTGTCCTTTTTGAGGACAAGCACCACAGGTGATGCCCACGCACTTTGAGACTCTTGGATCATCCCCAGTCCCAGCATTTCCTCCACCTCCCTCTTAATGTCAGCCCTTACTTCTGTAGAAACCCGATATGCACCCTGTCTGACTGGTGGGTGTCCCCCCGTGTCTACGTGATGAGAGGCTAGTGGGGTTTTTCCTGGTTTACCGGTGAAAATGTCAAGGTATGGGTTGAGTGTCTTTCTCAGCTGGGATTTCTGAGATCCAGACAGCTGGGCGCTGACTATTGCATCCTCAATGGACCCTCCCTCCTGTGCGGATGCCACTAAGTCAGGCAAGGCCTCCCTTTCTCCCTCCTCTGGTATACTGCAAACTGGCAGGACGCTCGTATCCCTATCATGATGCGCCTTGATCATGTTCACATGAAAAACCTTGTGCTTCTTGCGAACATGGTCGATCGTGACTACATAGTTCACGTCATTTAGGCGTTGATGAATGGGATATGGGCCTTCCCACGCAGCTTGGAGTTTGTTTTGGGTAGTGGGGATCAGGACCCACACCTTCTGGCCCACCTCATACACTCTCTCCCTGGCGTTCCTGTCATACCACCGTTTCTGGTTGGCCTGGGCTTGAGTCAGGTTCTCCTGCACCATCCCTGTCAATGCCTGCAGTCTGTCCCTGAACTTCAGAACATAGTCAACTACAGAGACCTCTGGTGACCCTAATTCTCCCTCCCATGACTCCTTCATGAGATCTAGTGGGCCACGTACCTTCCTGCCATAGAGAAGCTCAAAGGGAGAGAATCCAGTCGATGCCTGCGGTACCTCTCTGTAAGCGAATAGCAGGTGTGGTAGATAACGATCCCAGTCCTTCCCATGGGTATCCGCAAACGTCCGGAGCATCTGTTTGAGGGTCCCATTAAACCGCTCGCAGAGTCCATTGGTCTGCGGGTGATAAGGACTGGCTACCAAGTGCTGCACCTGTATTTTCTTACAGAGGCACTGCATAAGGTGAGACATAAACTGGGTCCCCTGATCTGTGAGCATCTCTCTGGGGAACCCTACACGAGAGAATATAGTGAGGAGCGCATCTGCCACCTTGTCAGCCCGGATGGATGACAATGCCACGGCCTCTGGGTAACGTGTGGCATAATCCACAACCGTCAGGATGAAGCGTTTACCTGAGCTGCTGGTGACATTCACAGGGCCTACAATGTCAACAGCAGTTCTCTGGAAAGGCTCCTCAATTATGGGTAAAGGGATGAGGGGCGCTCGCTGGACCTGGCCGGCCTTCCCCACCCTTTGACATACTATACAGGAACGGCAATATTCCGCCACATCATTCCCCATATTGGGCCAATAGAAATTCAGCTTCAGTCGACTTTTGGTTTTACTTATCCCCAGATGGCCTGCTAGTGGTATCTCGTGGGCAACTCTCAAAAGCTGCTCCCGGAAAGGGCGAGGTACCACCAGTTGCCTATCAAGGGATACATCCTGCTGGGGGTCAGTGTGAAGGCTCTGTCTATACAGCCTACCCTGGTCCCATGTAATACATTCCTTGTCCCCCTCCTCAGGGGCCTGACCAGCCCTCTCACGTAGCTTGTGTAGACTCTCATCTGAGTGCAGGGCGTCCAGAAACTGGCGACGCTCTGACTCTGTACTGGTTAATAGTTTAACCCTTTGACTGGTCTCAGCCACTGGTGACAGGCTGTCAGTCTGCTCCTGTTCCTCTGTAACCCGGACAGCAGGAGGTTCAGGACTCAGGCAACGGTGAGCTTCCTGAAGACTCCGACTGCGAGTTACAGCGGACACGGACACACCACACTCCAGCTTTTGGCGCAGAGCTGTGGGTGTTAACATACTACCACTCTTAGCCACATTATTAACACAGTTAAACTCTACATCATTACTATGTTCACATTCATGGTCTATGGCATTAGAAGCTAGGTTAGAAACAGGTAAATGGTTACTACACATTCCAACAATATCACATGATGCATCATCGTCACAGTCTACAGTAGGCATAGTCCCAACAATATCAGATGTTAACTCACGTGGGGCACCAGGGATGCCTGTGTCCTCATTGGCATCCTGGATTACATATCTAGAGACCAGACGCCCCAGGTCGGTCCCCAGCAACACATTGGTGGGAATTTTATCCGTTACACCCACGTCTGTCATCCCTCTCCCCGCCCCCCAATCCAGGTACACCCGGGCCATGGGCAATGCAGGGGTGAGGCCTCCAACTCCAGCAACTGTAAGAGTCCGTCCTGGGATGAGATCCTCCGGCTTGACAAGTGAGGGGTGCACAAGGGTCATCTCTGCACCAGTGTCCCTCAACCCCATTGTGACATTGTCACCCACAGTAACCTCCTGCAGGTTGTCACCAACCACCCGCTTACTCCCACCCACAAACAAAACAGATGGTGAAGACGATGTTGGTTTGGGCAAAGGGGTGGTCTTCCTCTTCTCTGGGCATGTAATGCTGATGTGCCCCGATCGGTTGCAAACAAAACACCTGCGTCGGTCTCCCGCTGGCTTAAATGACGAAGAAGGGGATGCCCCAGAAGCTTTGTGGGAAACTGTAGAAGAGTTAACAGGGGGCTTACCCCCCTTCCATCCTGCAGCTGCAGGTTTCCGTGCCTCGGGTACTCTGCTGGCAGCAAACACATCTGCCAGCTGGGCAGCCTTTTCCAACGATTTTGGCTCCCGTTCTCGTATGAACTGTCGCACCTCCGCTGTACAGGTGTGAATAAATTGGTCCATGGCGATCAGGTCATCCATCTCCTCTAGAGTGGTCACACCCCATCCTCTGGACCATTGTTTCACCAGGTTTAGCAGTTTCCTGGCAAACTCGGCATAGCTATCCGTATCTGTCCGCCTGACAGTACGGAAACGCTCCCTGTATATCTCTGGAGTGAGGTTAAAACGCTGTATCAGAGCCCTTTTGATAGCCTCATAATCGTGCTCCACAGAGGCAGGTAAGGCTACAAACGCCTCCAGTGCTTTGCCTTTAAGTCCAGGGGTAAGGTATCGGGCCCATTCAGCAGGCGGCAGTTGAAATTGCCTGCAGACCCTCTCAAATCCTTGCAAAAAGACATCCAGGTCCCCATCATTCTCCAGGACAGGAAAACGATCCAGGCGGGGCCTAAAAGCAACACTGTCCATGGACTCAGTCTGTGCTGATGGTGAAGCTCTTTGCTGTTGTTGGAGCTGTATCTGGGCCATCTGCAGCTCATGCTCCCGCTCTGCTTTGCGCTGCTGGGCTGCTTCTCGGGCAGCTTCTCGGGCTGCCTGTCTCTCCAGTTGTTGCATATACAGCTGCATCCTAAGGCTAGGATCACAGTCACCGATCTGCTGGAGAATTAGAGAAAAAGAAGTGTCCATACCGCTGGCGCCGCCATGCCCAGCCGGTTGCTGCAAGACATCTCCTATCGGTTCCTCTGAGGCTGGAGGTCCCTGGTCCGGTTCCGCAGAAGGATGGGACTGCAAATCAAACGCCACCAGCGTTTGAATTATCTCCGCCTTGTTCTGGCCCGTTGTTATTAGTCCTCTCTCCGCACAGAGAGTCAGCAGATCAGCCTTGGATCTGTTTCTGTATACCTCTGCCATCTTAGCAGTGGTCTCAAGTTAGCAAACAAAAAAGATAGAAAAGAAAAGAGGGGGAGGGGAACTGTTTTGCACGTATGTATATTGACTGACAAGTTTTGAGTGCACTGAGTCTCTTGCTTGTGGACTGTAGTATTAGGAATACTTCAGCCCTTAAGTGAAAGGGTTAATTGCTTAAACCAAACACTTAAAGCCTTAACAGTGTAATAAAAAATTATACACTATCCCACCGCTATGCCACCAATCTGTCACGAACCCGACTCACCGGCGTTCACACACTGGGATAACTACTCTATGGAGTCCCAGAATTTAGCCCTTAAGCTCCGCCCACTTCCACAAAATGGCGTCCTTACGCTAAATTTACTCCACAGAATTTCCGCCCCAGCCAATCCACTGCCACCACCCACGAGTTACTTATGCAAAGAAGGCCGTAGGCACCTCAACCACACAGACAATGCACACTGATGATAACTCAGCACATGCACTCACTACTTACACGATATTACAATTATAAATTCACACAGAACATGCAATCGCTTACTACATGGACTATGCTAATAATGACCTCTGGTAACGTGATTCCCTTTAGAGACTCAGATTCTTTAAGGCTACAAGCAGAGGCTTATTAAAAAGTTTTAATTTACATAAAAATGCAGTACACTCAAAGGATTAAATTGTCAGATAAAATGAAAAAAGGATTAAAACAATACACATACAATACTTACAAACAGTTATGGAAGAAGAGGAAACAAAAAAGTTCTTGCTAGTGAAATAGGAAGAAATTCTTTGGCCCGAGGACAGGGCATAAGCATCGATCCAGCCTTCTATTGTCATAGAGTCACTCAGTCTGAACGCTGCTATGTGGCTGCTTCATTAATTTAAGCCCAGGTGATTTTTGACCCCCACCCCTGGCTGTGATGTCACTGTGAGGGGGATTTTTCTATCCCCCTCCCATCAGTGAGATACTTTTTGGGTCTGGGTTTTTATCAGAACCCCATAACTTTTGATTGGGAGATGGCACAATTGTGCCATGGCTTCCAACCAAACGGGCATGTTATTCCCATTAACCCCATACCAAACTCGGGGTGTCTTAGCCTAATATCAGGGGTGTTCTGCTATTGACTGCCTTCCATTGCAGCTAATGTTCTGATTTTCGGACCAGGAGTGTGTCTAGACTAGAGATGAGCGAACATGCTCGTCCGAGCTTGATGCTCGGTCGAGCATTAGGGTACTCGAAACTGCTCGTTACTCGGACGAATACTTCGCCCGCTCGAGAAAATGGCAGCTCCCGCCGTTTTGCTTTTTGGCGGCCAGAAACAGAGCCAATCACAAGCCAGGAGACTCTGCACTCCACCCAGCATGACGTGGTACCCTTACACGTCGATAGCAGTGGTTGGCTGGCCAGATCAGGTGACCCTGGGATAGACTAGCCGCTGGCCGCGCTGCTCGGATCATTCTGTCTCTGGATGCCGCTAGGGAGAGAGCTGCTGCTGGTCAGGGAAAGCGTTAGGGTGTTCTATTAGCTTACTGTTAGGCAGGAGTGATTCTCAAAGAACCCAACAGCCCTTCTTAGGGCTACAATAACGTTCTACTTTTTTTATTTTAATTTGCATCTTTTACCATTTTGTGAGGAATTAGCAGGGGGACTTGCTACCGTTGTGTTTAGCTCTTAGTGGCGCACATATCCATAGCAAAGACCGAAGTGGGAAAATTCAGTAGGGGTTGGATTTCTATTAGGCAATAACTCAGTGTCATCTCATCTGGCATAGTAGTGTGCTTCCTTTGATACTTGGCTAGAAAATAGCCATAGGAGAATACAAACAGCTTCTTGAAGCCTACAGTAGCGTTCTATATATTTGATTTCTGGTTGATCTGCTGGTGGCTGTAGTTTCTGCAGTGCATGTACTTGCCAATTCTGAGCAATTTGTAGTGAGACTTGCGACCGCTGTGTTCTGCGCTTAGTGGCGCACATATCCATAGCAAAGGCCGAAGTGGCAAAATTCAGTAGGGGTTGGATTTCTATTAGGCAATAACTCAGTGTCATCTCATCTGGCATAGTAGTGTGCTTCCTTTGATACTTGGCTAGAAAATAGCCATAGGAGAATACAAACAGCTTCTTGAAGCCTACAGTAGCGTTCTATATATTTGATTTCTGGTTGATCTGCTGGTGGCTGTAGTTTCTGCAGTGCATGTACTTGCCAATTCTGAGCAATTTGTAGTGAGACTTGCGACCGCTGTGTTCTGCGCTTAGTGGCACACATATCCATAGCAAAGACCGAAGTGGGAAAATTCAGTAGGGGTTGGATTTCTATTAGGCAATAACTCAGTGTCATCTCATCTGGCATAGTAGTGTGCTTCCTTTGATACTTGGCTAGAAAATAGCCATAGGAGAATACAAACAGCTTCTTGAAGCCTACAGTAGCGTTCTATATATTTGATTTCTGGTTGATCTGCTGGTGGCTGTAGTTTCTGCAGTGCATGTACTTGCCAATTCTGAGCAATTTGTAGTGAGACTTGCGACCGCTGTGTTCTGCGCTTAGTGGCGCACATATCCATAGCAAAGGCCGAAGTGGCAAAATTCAGTAGGGGTTGGATTTCTATTAGGCAATAACTCAGTGTCATCTCATCTGGCATAGTAGTGTGCTTCCTTTGATACTTGGCTAGAAAATAGCCAGAGGAGAATACAAACAGCTTCTTGAAGCCTACAGTAGCGTTCTATATATTTGATTTCTGGTTGATCTGCTGGTGGCTGTAGTTTCTGCAGTGCATGTACTTGCCAATTCTGAGCAATTTGTAGTGAGACTTGCGACCGCTGTGTTCTGCGCTTAGTGGCGCACATATCCATAGCAAAGGCCGAAGTGGCAAAATTCAGTAGGGGTTGGATTTCTATTAGGCAATAACTCAGTGTCATCTCATCTGGCATAGTAGTGTGCTTCCTTTGATACTTGGCTAGAAAATAGCCAGAGGAGAATACAAACAGCTTCTTGAAGCCTACAGTAGCGTTCTATATATTTGATTTCTGGTTGATCTGCTGGTGGCTGTAGTTTCTGCAGTGCATGTACTTGCCAATTCTGAGCAATTTGTAGTGAGACTTGCGACCGCTGTGTTCTGCGCTTAGTGGCGCACATATCCATAGCAAAGGCCGAAGTGGCAAAATTCAGTAGGGGTTGGATTTCTATTAGGCAATAACTCAGTGTCATCTCATCTGGCATAGTAGTGTGCTTCCTTTGATACTTGGCTAGAAAATAGCCAGAGGAGAATACAAACAGCTTCTTGAAGCCTACAGTAGCGTTCTATATATTTGATTTCTGGTTGATCTGCTGGTGGCTGTAGTTTCTGCAGTGCATGTACTTGCCAATTCTGAGCAATTTGTAGTGAGACTTGCGACCGCTGTGTTCTGCGCTTAGTGGCGCACATATCCATAGCAAAGGCCGAAGTGGCAAAATTCAGTAGGGGTTGGATTTCTATTAGGCAATAACTCAGTGTCATCTCATCTGGCATAGTAGTGTGCTTCCTTTGATACTTGGCTAGAAAATAGCCATAGGAGAATACAAACAGCTTCTTGAAGCCTACAGTAGCGTTCTATATATTTGATTTCTGGTTGATCTGCTGGTGGCTGTAGTTTCTGCAGTGCATGTACTTGCCAATTCTGAGCAATTTGTAGTGAGACTTGCGACCGCTGTGTTCTGCGCTTAGTGGCGCACATATCCATAGCAAAGGCCGAAGTGGCAAAATTCAGTAGGGGTTGGATTTCTATTAGGCAATAACTCAGTGTCATCTCATCTGGCATAGTAGTGTGCTTCCTTTGATACTTGGCTAGAAAATAGCCATAGGAGAATACAAACAGCTTCTTGAAGCCTACAGTAGCGTTCTATATATTTGATTTCTGGTTGATCTGCTGGTGGCTGTAGTTTCTGCAGTGCATGTACTTGCCAATTCTGAGCAATTTGTAGTGAGACTTGCGACCGCTGTGTTCTGCGCTTAGTGGCGCACATATCCATAGCAAAGGCCGAAGTGGCAAAATTCAGTAGGGGTTGGATTTCTATTAGGCAATAACTCAGTGTCATCTCATCTGGCATAGTAGTGTGCTTCCTTTGATACTTGGCTAGAAAATAGCCAGAGGAGAATACAAACAGCTTCTTGAAGCCTACAGTAGCGTTCTATATATTTGATTTCTGGTTGATCTGCTGGTGGCTGTAGTTTCTGCAGTGCATGTACTTGCCAATTCTGAGCAATTTGTAGTGAGACTTGCGACCGCTGTGTTCTGCGCTTAGTGGCGCACATATCCATAGCAAAGGCCGAAGTGGCAAAATTCAGTAGGGGTTGGATTTCTATTAGGCAATAACTCAGTGTCATCTCATCTGGCATAGTAGTGTGCTTCCTTTGATACTTGGCTAGAAAATAGCCATAGGAGAATACAAACAGCTTCTTGAAGCCTACAGTAGCGTTCTATATATTTGATTTCTGGTTGATCTGCTGGTGGCTGTAGTTTCTGCAGTGCATGTACTTGCCAATTCTGAGCAATTTGTAGTGAGACTTGCGACCGCTGTGTTCTGCGCTTAGTGGCGCACATATCCATAGCAAAGGCCGAAGTGGCAAAATTCAGTAGGGGTTGGATTTCTATTAGGCAATAACTCAGTGTCATCTCATCTGGCATAGTAGTGTGCTTCCTTTGATACTTGGCTAGAAAATAGCCATAGCAATAGGATAGGATTGTTTGGTTTTAAAAACTAAAAAAAAAACAAAAAACACAAAAAAAAAAAAAAACACAAAAAAACACCAAAAAAAACAAAAAGAAGTAAAAAAAAAAAAAAAGTTATAACTCTCATTTTAAAAATGTTTAACCCGAGGGCTAGGGGTAGAGGACGAGGGCGGGGACGTGGGCGTCCAACTACTGCAGGGGTCAGAGGCCGTGGTCCTGGGCGGGGTGAGACACCACCTGCTGATGAGGGAGCAGGGGAACGCCGCAGAGCTACACTCCCTAGGTTCATGTCTGAAGTTACTGGGACTCGTGGTAGAGCACTGTTGAGGCCAGAACAGTGCGAACAGGTGATGTCGTGGATTGCTGACAATGCTTCGAGCAATTTGTCCACCACCAGTCAGTCTTCCACGCAGTCCACCCATGTCACCGAAATCCCCACTCCTCCAGCTCCTGCACCTCAGCCTCCTCCCCCCCAGTCTGCCCCCTCCCAGGAAAATTTGGCATTTGAACCGGCATACTCTGAGGAACTGTTTTCTGGACCCTTCCCACAGTCACAAACCACTTGTCCGGTTGCTGCTGAGCAATTTTCCGATGCCCAGGTTTTCCACCAGTCACAGTCTGTGGGTGATGATGACCTTCTTGACGTAGTGGAAGTGTGTAAAGAGGTGTCCGACGATGAGGAGACACGGTTGTCAGACAGTGGGGAAGTTGTTGTCAGGGCAGGAAGTCCGAGGGGGGAGCAGACTGAGGGATCGGAGGATGATGAGGTGACAGACCCAAGCTGGGTTGAGAGGCCGGGTGAACACAGTGCTTCTGAGACGGAGGAGAGTCCTCGACCTGAACAGGTTGGAAGAGGCAGTGGTGGGGCCAGACGGAGAGGCAGGGCCAGAGCTGGTGCATCAGCGCCACTGTCAACTAGTGAAGCTCCCGTGGTGAGGGCTCTTGCGGCGAGGGCTAGATCTTCAGAAGTGTGGAGGTTCTTTAAGGAAACACCGGATGACCGACGGACTGTGGTGTGCAACATTTGCCAAACCAGGATCAGCAGGGGTTCCACCACTACTAGCTTAACTACCACCAGTATGCGCAGGCATATGAATGCTAAGCACCCCACTCAGTGGCAACAAGCCCGTTCACCTCCGGCCGTGCACACCACTGCTCCTTCCCCTGTGTCAGCTGCTAGTCAGCCCCCTGCCCAGGACCCTGGCACAAAAACCCCATCGTCGCCTCCACGATCCTCCACAGCATCCACCAGCGTTCAGCTCTCCATACCCCAGACGCTGGAGCGGAAACGCAAATATAGTGCAACCCACCCGCACGCCCAAGCCCTTAATGTGCACATCTCCAGATTGCTTAGCCTGGAGATGCTGCCCTATAGGCTAGTAGAGACCGAGGCCTTTCGCAACCTCATGGCGGCGGCCGCCCCTCGGTATTCGGTCCCCAGCCGCCACTACTTTTCCCGATGTGCCGTCCCAGCCCTGCACCAGCACGTGTCAGACAACATCATCCGTGCCCTGACCAATGCCGTTTCTGACAAGGTCCACCTGACCACGGACACGTGGACGAGTGCTGCCGGGCAGGGCCACTATATATCGCTGACGGCACATTGGGTTAACTTGGTGGAGGCTGGGACCGAGTCTGACCCTGGGGCTGCTCATATACTGCCGACGCCGAGGATTGCGGGGCCTACCTCGGTCCAGGTGTTTCAGGCCTACTATGCCTCCTCCTCCTCCCACCCCTCCTCCACCTCCTCCTCCGAACTACCATCCGTGGGCACGGCGCCATCAGTCGGTAGCTCTAGGCACAGCAGCAGTGCCGTCGCTAAGCGACAGCAGGCGGTGCTCAAACTGCTGAGCCTAGGCGACAAAAGGCACACCGCCCAAGAGCTATTACAGGGCATCACGGCGCAGACTGATCTGTGGCTGGCACCGCTGAACCTCAAGCCGGAAATGGTTGTGTGTGACAACGGCCGTAACCTGGTGGCGGCTCTGCAACTCGGCAGACTGACACATGTGCCATGCCTGGCCCATGTGTTAAATCTGATAGTGCAGCGTTTCCTCAAGACATACCCCAATCTGTCTGATTTGCTCACGAAGGTGCGCCGCATCTGTGCGCATTTCAGGAAGTCCAGCCCAGATGCTGCCACTCTCAGGGCAGCGCAGCGCCGCCTCCAACTGCCCGCTCACCGACTGTTGTGCGACGTGCCCACGAGGTGGAATTCAACACTGACCATGTTATCCAGAGTTTACCAGCAGCGCAGAGCGATTGTAGACTGCCAGATGTCAACTTCCACCAGAACTGGTAGTCAGGTCAGTCAGCTTCCTCAAGTCTACAATGAGGAGTGGACGTGGATGTCTGATATCTGTCAGGTGCTGAGTAACTTTGAGGAGTCAACACAGATGGTCAGTGGCGATGCCGCCATCATCAGCCTCACCATCCCGCTGCTTGGCCTGTTGAAAAACTCTCTGGTCAGCATGAAGTCGGAAGCTTTGCACTCGTCACAAGAGACGGGGGAAGAATATTCCCTTGTTGATAGCCAAAGCACCCTGAGGTCTGTTTCTCAGCGCATATCGGAGGAGGTGGAGGTGGAGGAGGATGAGGAGGAAGAGGAGGAGAATGTTGGCGAGACACAAGAGGGGACCATTGTTGAGTCCTTCACTGTTCAGCGTGTATGGGCAGAAGAAGAGGAGTTGGAGGAGTTGGAGGAGGAGGAAATGGACAGTCAGGCCAGTGAGGGGAGTGAATTCTTACGCGTTGGTACTCTGGCGCATATGGCAGATTTCATGCTAGGCTGCCTATCCCGTGACCCTCGCGTTCAAAGAATTTATTCCAGCACCGATTACTGGGTGTTCACTCTCCTGGACCCACGGTACAAGCAAAATCTTCCCACTCTCATCCCTGGAGAGGAAAGGAGTGTGAGAATGCATGAATACCAGCAGGCCCTGGTGCACAAGCTGAAACAGTATTTCCCTTCTGACAGCGCTAGCGGCAGAGTGCGTAGTTCTGCGGGACAAGTAGCGAGGGAGAGTAGGCGAGCAGGCAGCTTGTCCAGCACTGGCAAGGGTACGCTTTACAAGGCTTTTGCCAGCTTTATGTCACCCCAGCAAGACACTGTCACCTGTCCCCAGTCTCGGCAGAGTAGGGCTGATCTTTACAGAAAGATGGTGAGGGAGTACGTAGCTGACCATACCATCGTCCTAAATGATCACACAGCTCCCTACAACTACTGGGTTTCAAAGCTGGACATGTGGCACGAACTGGCGCTGTACGCCTTGGAGGTTCTTGCCTGCCCTGCCGCTAGCGCCTTGTCCGAGCGGGTTTTCAGTGCAGCTGGTGGCATCATCACCGATAAGCGTACACGCCTGTCGACTGACAGCGCTGACAGGCTGACGCTTATTAAAATGAATAAAGGCTGGATTTCTCAGAATTTCCAATCTCCACCAGGTGAAGGAAGCTCAACCTGAATAATTGATCCACTCCTCCTCCTCCTCCTCATTTTCCTCCTTCTCCTCCTCTTTGTACAGTAAAGCAGAGGAAAATGGCTATTTTTTGACAGGGCCCACTGGCTCTTGCTATAGTACTTCATGCATTTAATTTTTCTGGAGGGCCACCTACCCGGTCCTCTGTTTGAAACAATTTTTGTGAGTGCCACATACAGGCACTCAATCTATTCCATTTTTCTGGAGGGCCACCTACCCGGTCCTCTGTTTTAAAAAATTTTTGGGAATGCCACATACAGGCACTCAATCTATTCCATTTTACTGCAGGGCCACCTACCTGCTCCTCTGGTTTGAACAATTTTTGGGACTGCCACATACAGGCACTCAATCTATTCCATTTTACTGGAGGGCCACCTACCTGCTCCTCTGGTTTGAAACATTTTTGGGACTGCCACATACAGGCACTCAATCTATTCCATTTTACTGCAGGGCCACCTACCTGCTCCTCTGGTTTGAACAATTTTTGGGACTGCCACATACAGGCACTCAATCTATTCCATTTTACTGCAGGGCCACCTACCTGCTCCTCTGGTTTGAACAATTTTTGGGACTGCCACATACAGGCACTCAATCTATTCCATTTTACTGGAGGGCCACCTACCTGCTCCTCTGGTTTGAAACATTTTTGGGACTGCCACATACAGGCACTCAATCTATCCCATTTTACTGGAGGGCCACCTACCTGCTCCTCTGGTTTGAAAAATGTTTGGGACTGCCACATACAGGCACTATCCAAATTAAATTGTCTCCATAGCAGCCTCCACACGTTGTCTCCATTGCTACCTCCAAAAGTCGTCCATATAGCTGCCTCCATACATCGTCCCTTTATCAAACGAGGTGTGTCAGGCAGAAATTTGGGTTGTTTTCATGGATTCCACATCAAAGTTGTTAACTTTGTCGCCACCCTGCTGTGTTATCCACAAAATATACTGGCAAACTTTTACCATTTAGGGATATTATTTCAGCGCTTCTTGCGCATCTGTTTACATTCCCCTCACCCGGCATATCCTAAACTTATAAGAACGCTACTACACTTGATCTTATACAAAAGGTTCTTAGAAGTGCTGTTTGGGGAGTAGCCTAGAGACAGGGGCTTGGATTGGCGAAAGCTCGCCTGGCAGCGGAACGCCAGCTCCATGCGCATCATGCGCTTCTTGCGCATCTGTTTACATTCCCCTCACCCGCCATATCCCAAACTTATAAGAACGCTACTACACTTAACTTGGTGCAGGCTGGGACCGAGTCTGACCCTGGGGCTGGTCATATACTGCCGACGCAGAGAATTGCGGGGCCTACCTCGGTCCAGGTCTCAAAGGCCTACTATACCTCCTCCCACCCCTCCTCCACCTCCTCCTCCTCCGAATTACCATCCGTGGGCATGGCGCCATCAGTCGGTAGCTCTAGGCACAGCAGCAGTGCCGTCGCTAAGCGACAGCAGGCGGTGCTGAAACTGCTGAGCCTAGGCGATAAAAGGCACACCGCCCAAGAGCTATTACAGGGCATTCCACATCAAAGTTGTTAACTTTGTCGCCACCCTGCTGTGTAATCCCCAAAATATACTTGCAAACTTTTACCATTTAGGGATATTATTTCAGCGCTTCTTGCGCATCTGTTTACATTCCCCTCACCCGCCATATCCTAAACTTATAAGAACGCTACTACACTTGATCTTATACAAAAGGTTCTTAGAAGTGCTGTTTGGGGAGTAGCCTATAGACAGGGGCTTGGATTGGCGAAAGCTCGCCTGGCAGCGGAGCGCCAGCTCCATGCCAAGATCCAACTAACATAGTTTTAACTGCAGCACCTTTAATCTACTACTAGTTCACTGCCTCCATACATGGTCCCCTTATCAAACGAGCTGTGTCAGGCAGAATTTTGGGTTGTTTTCATGGCTTCCATGTTAACTTTGTCGCCACCCTGCTGTGTAATCCACAAAATATACTGGCAAACTTTTATCATGTACCGATATTATTTGAGCGCTTCTTGCTCACCTCCTTTGGTTCCTCTCTGCCACCCATTGGTTTGAAGCCTGAGTCCATTTAGGGTATGTCGCCATGACACTCTCTAGCCTGCTGCCGCTGCCTCTGCATGCCGTCCCCTATAGTGTCAGGGTCAATTATTGGATGTTTTAGATGCTATCTAGCTTCATTCTGTCACTCTGTCATGGCCATGCTGTTGCCCATAATTTTGGCATAATGGTGCGATTATGCAGCCTCAGAGGCATCCATGCATGCTGCCCCTGCTGTTTCCTGTCCATTTCCGTGGTGTTTCCATCCTTTTCTGAGGTTCCCAGGTGTTTGGCCAAGCTTCCCTGTGCAGAGCCTTGGTCCCCTTGAAAAATGCTCGAGTCTCCCATTGACTTCAATGGGGTTCGTTATTCGAGACGAGCACTCGAGCATCGGGAAAAGTTCGTCTCGAATAACGAGTACCCGAGCATTTTAGTGTTCGCTCATCTCTAGTCTAGACCCCATAACTGTCCTGTGTAACTTGGGACCTATAATTATGAATTATGTCCCAGTTATGGACAGCTATGATATTCCCCTTTGTCTGAATTTGGAGGGAAAAACATGCAGTCTCTGGCTTCTTTTCATCCCCCACTAACTAGACTACTCTGGCCGAGAGGTGTTAATTTTACCACTTAGGAAGACCATGCTTCTCTGATCACACATAGACTCCCTGGGGTTTTATAACCACCCTGCCAGGCTCATCTTCTGGCTGATCTTAAACAAATAGAGCCTAATGATTTATAACAGGCAGAATGAAACAACACAAAGAAAGAATAAAAAAAAAATATATATATACAACAAACAAACTGTGGAGGAGTAATATTATTATCACACCTGAATATACTGTACTCATAGAGTTATTGTAACTGATAACAACACATTCCTGTGATAGCAGGCAGTCTCTCTGCAATGTGAGGGAATGGCAAGTGTAGGGAAAGTTAGAACATTTGTATAGAGAGGGACCAGAACTGGGCTGCAGCTTCACTTCATCATGGCAGACAAAAAGAACTTCCTCTTAATGGATAAAGGAGAACTCTTTAAGAGCAATGGGTGAGGTGTGAATATAAAGGCCATGCAAAGATAGTTCACATGAGGAAATACTGTTTTTCAGTCTCCTACAAATCATTTAATTAGATGGTGCAAATTGTAGCAGAATAAACTTGCTAACTTGGATTTAAAGGGGTTTCCAAGGATAACAAAAATTTGATACTCTTTGTACTTTCCCATGGTGCCACTCGTCACCGACGGCCTATGTTTGATTACACAGGCTGCCCTAACCACTGTCACACGCCTGCTACAATAGGAGTTCAGGTATGTTCAAAGTGTGTCTTATAGTCCGCAAAATATGGTATACAATTTTCTAATATACTTTCAGGGAGATCTATAAATCTGTCTATGCCAGAAAACTGGAGTAATTTCTACCTAAAATGCCATGCGCCACATTTATTGATATTTTAAGCCATTTTAGGCTGTTTTCCGACTCCCATGAAACAGAGGTAGGTCCTTGGTAAAGCTTGCATGGCCACAACAGAAGGTGCGCCCGTAATAAATACATGTGCAAGCTCCAAAAATACTTTTACATATTCAAACATGGACAAAAAACTGGCGCAGACACAATCATATATCTGGGCTAATTATTAATCTGGCACAGCAGAGAACTGTCTAGTTCTACTCTTATGTTCAACACATTAATACATTTCCCCCAATGTGCATCAGTTCCTCACAGTTTTCTAGATATCTTCTTGCTGTCCTTCTATGGAAAGGTTCTATGCTTCCTTCTAGGAGACACAAACCTGTCTATGATCATGTGATGTCACACAGGTGCACATGCCGTTAGTGTCATCTTAATCAGAGCTGTGTGACATAATGAGCCGTGCACCTGTGTGACATCACATGATCATGGACAGGTTTCTATCCCCAGGAAATAAACAATGAAGCTTCATATAGAATGACAGCAAGAAGAGATCTAGAAAAACATGAGGAATTGATACAGGAAGTATATTAAAAAATGATATAACGTTTACACAACATATAACATTTATTTGCTAAAATTGGACAAACCTTTTAATATGTCATTTATTTTACTATTGAGAATGTTTTCCCCATCAATTACTGATAACTACAATTATTAGTAGTAAAATGCAAAGCAATATGAAAAAAAAGAAAGATAAGGTCAAAAAACACCTATACGTGGAGCTACTTTTATTTAGAAAAGTACTTACAAGTACATGTCACAGTGATCTGGCCTCCCAATGCTAATGTAAGAATGCTTTTTCAATAGTCGTGGCTACTTCAGTATGATCCAGAACATTGTCATCACTTCTTGACACAGCACGTTTTACCATTCTTTAAAAGATACTTTTCTGTGTCTGCAAATTAGATGGTGTCTCTCAAGAGAGTTAGGCAGAAGGGCACAGCATTCTCATAGAAAGAGAATAGGAAATTATTTTGACCAGTGCAGTAATAATAAGCGTTTCACACAATTCAGTTGCTGTATTCTTTAGGCTGCTTAGCCTTTTTTATGAAAGGGGATAGCTGTATTTTCCATTTGCCTCCCCATGTCCATAGAGGAGATGAGGAGATACTTGTCTGCTTAAAATGTTCCTCAGGGAAGAGACATTGGCATTAGATGCAGCCATCAACATGATGATGATCTGCCCTTAGAGATCATTGATTACTATAAGTAACAATCTCTTTTCTCCTCATTTCCTTTCATGCTGTGATCAGACTTAAATGCTACAGCATTTGGGTTCATCTTCAGCTTGAAGCGGAATGAAGTAGAAATACTGTAGATTATACTTTTAGAATTTACATGGAAAAATGTGTCATAAGATAATGTTTATTGGTGGCCAATGGTCCCCATCAGTAACGGACGAATCACATTGACATAAAGTTGAATCTATAAGGTTCTGTTGTGTTATCTGTGGTCTGAGTTAATCTTCAAAGGAGCCACCAAAAACAGCAGATGTTACCAAATCCTAAGGGTACATTCACACAATGTATGCCCGCCGTACCATAGTAGTGATATATGGCAGTGGCGCCGCATTACGGGTAAATATAGCACATGTCCTATCTTCCTCCTGGCTATGGAACGGTATGGTGCCGCATGTGTGCTGCGTCGTACCGCTCCCGTAGGGCCCCGTGAGCCCATTGCCATGTATGGCGGACGTATATACGTCGGCCGTATATATGCCCCCATATGTTCATGTAAATATAGCCTAAACTATATGCTACAACTTTTAGGTGAGGGTCTCCAAAACCCTCTGCAAAAGTTGTAGACTGATTTCCAAATTGGTGATCGATCAGTTAATCCAGTACTGGGATGAAAGCTATACCACAAGACACAGACTAGAGTATCTAGTAAAAACAACTCATACTTTATTAATTACGTCACACTATTTTACACGTGGTCTAGCTCCTTAGCATCTGTGTTAACAGGAGCGGGGTGATACATTCTTATCTCAGTAGTGCGGAGAGGATGTTCTCTCTTATACTTTATGATGGACCTTGTAGTGCTCATCTTGTGCTGATTTTCAGGGTACAGCTACTTTTGGGTAAACATAAGAAGATACTTAAAATGGCTAACAGGGGGACAAGATGGATGCTGAGCACAAGATCATCTCTCACACAGCATATTACACATTAATTACTAAACTTTGCCTTACCCATAACAAAATGAACTTAAAAGAATAAGATTACATTAAATATTATTGAACAAGCAGGTAATTTACTTTGAGTATAAAACATGGTCATTTTACGTTTGCTAGTGCTACTTTTAGGTCCTCGCCTTTGTGTGTATTCATATTGAATGGTCAAAGAGGAATGTATTTTTATAGCAATATTACCAAACCCTAAACAAATTACTTATAAGCGCATAATGTTTCAGGGATAAGCTGTGCTAATAGAAACATTACATTTTTTATTTTTTGTTGAATAATTGTCATAATTTGCCATCTAATCGAGATGTGAATGAAAGAAAGAGAAGCCTCAGCACGACAGAAATATACATCAGTAGGTGATGTTTTTTAGGAAAGACTCGGGATAAAATTCTGACTAAAATGTGCCCATTGCAGTTCCCATGGCTATAAGGATTTAATAAAGTAAAACTTCTAAGCTCACAGCCAGTCACAGTATGACATTCATTTTAAATCTAGCTTAAAATGTTCATGAATAAAGTCTCTGCTTGAATTATTTTCTGTTTAATAATGTACAGTGAGGGATCGGCACTAATGGTTTATTTAGACTTCTGAAAGGGAATCTTGTACAAAGGCTTAGACATCTCTTTATGTTTGCTTAAATTCCTATACAATATATTTTTAGACTCAATTTTCATCTTCCAAAATATAATAATAAAAAGAAGCACAATGTATATATTTTTAGCCATAGTGAGAGGGTATTAGGAATATAGACACAAGAACTCCGTATTGATGACATACTAAAGATCTAAGAAGCAAATTTTTAATTGACCATTAGCAGAGCAATCTTTAGTGTCTATATTTGATTAAATACTAAGGGCGGGGGGCAAATGCTTATTCCAAGACGTTATAGACATAGATGACATCCTTCAAGATGCATTTTCATGACCAAATCAGATCACTGAACATTTCAACAATAATATATCCTTCTATGAAACGCTAACAACTTCAAATAATTTTAAGTGAATGGAAGAACTCATCCACAGCCATTTATTATCTACATGGAATTGACTGACTTTAGTGGAGACCAGAATTGGATTAAATGTAACTATATATAGTTGAGCATGTAAATCCCTATTTGTACATAGTGACCAATGTTTCTGTATGATTATTACTATCTGTGATGGCTCTGGTGGTCTCCAGATCGACAATACTGTCTTAAGTGGATGGACTCCATTTAACCCCTTAATGACCACGGCCTTTTTTGTTTTTGCATTTTCATTTTTTACTCCCCACCTTCAAAAATCCATAACTTTTTTATTTTTCCATGTAAGGAGCTGTATGAGGGCTTGTTTTTTCGGTGTAACAAATTGCACTTCATAGTGATGGTATTTAATATTCTATGCCATGTACTAGGAAGCGGGAAAAAAGTTCCAAATGCAGTGAAATTGGTGAAAAAATGCGTTTTCCTGTGGGCTTGGATTTGACAAATTACATGTCTGCTTTATTCTGTGGGTCGGTACTATCACGGGGATACCAAATTTATAAAGGTTTTATAATGTTTCCATACATTTGCAAAAATTAAAAACTCCTGTATAAAAACAAATTCTTTATTTTACCATGTTCTGGCACTAATAACTTCATACTCCAGTGTATGGCAGTCTACCATTTTTAGGACTGTACGACTTTTTTACTCTACTTTTATTTTAATTTTTTTTACTTTAAATATTTTTCAAAACGGCAAAAAAGTGGCAGTTTTTACTTTGGCTGCTATTTTCCGTTACCTGGTTAAAAGCCGGGGGAAAACTTTATTATATTTTGATAGATCAGACATTTTAGGATGCGGCAATACTACCTAACAAGTTCTAAAGAAAGGGGGGTGATTTGAATTTTTAGTTTTTTCTCATAACATGTTTTAAAAATTTTTAATAATTTCTTTTACTATTCAGACCCCTGTATTGTACTTTAACCCGAGGTTGCCTGATTGATCCTACCATATACTGCCATTCTACTGTCGTTACGGTGAGCAATGATCTGAGCTGCCAAGTTGGGCTGGTTAACACCCGCAATCGGTACTAGCACCGATCGCGGGTGTTACTGTTAGGTGTTTGCTGCAAGCCCTCTCCAAGCAAATGCAGCCGACGTGTGATATACATATACGTCACACGTCGGTAAGGAGCAATGGTATATTTTGAATATATTTAATAAATATCTAATAATCCAACATCTTTTAGAAGTGCATGGATCTCACATGTATATATCTATAATATCCTGAAGGCTGAGCTACATAGGTCACAAGGCATTTTTTGCAAATCTGTTATATCAGGTACTCAGCAAAAAAAGTGATGCATACAAATTAATTTTTTAACTCAATGAGCTTTATACCTTTAGAGTCCTGTTTCATTGTCACAGATTTACTACTTAACAAAAAAGGAATAATTATTAATGTATTGCATTGTCCTTTCTTAATCACAAATGATATTTTAATTTTACCTCATTTGACTCCTCTTTTAGAACTATGTGCTTGATACCATTATTACGTTATTAAAATGAATAAACCTGCAGTTGAAGTGAAATTGATCTTTGTGGTTATAACTGGAAATTCTATAAAGAACCATTGCACACAATTATCTAATGTTAGAACAATGATATTATTTGTCTTGTGGGCTCTGGAATTAAAGACAGATGTGGATTTATTACAGCACTATTTTCATAAGTACTTTTTTTTTTTTTGCAAAATTTCCAGCAGGACTTCTTAGCTAAGAATCATTATAAGATAAAATATTATAAACAGAGATATATAGAGGGTCATTTATCATTGGTTTTCCTGGGCTTTTTTTTTGCGTAAAAAAGTCTAAAAATAGCCGCATTCAGGTTTTTGGGACTTTTCACAGCTAAAAACTCCCACAGGACAGTAATCTGGCATAAACATTGAACTATAGCTAGTGCAACGCTAAGCAACACCATGCAAAGCCAGATTCAATATTTGGGACTTTTGTAAAAAGTCCCATAAAAAGTCTCATAGTCACTCCAGTGTATGTGCTGGCACTTTTTATGCATTTTTGTGATTTTTGTGAGACTTTTTGAAGCACAAATCTGAGACAGAAAGTAGATCATAAGAACATTTATTAAAGAGCTTTAAGTGTAACCGTCATTCTGAGCAAAAAAAACAAATAAACATAATTCTGCACCAGGTGTCCCTGGGAATCATTCCTCAAAGTATTTAGCCTCTCAGTCCTCATTTAGTACACCTTTTGGCCCATAGCAACCATGGTTTCCAGCTCTCAAAAAAACTACAATCAGCAAGATGGAGGGGTGGGACCTGACTCCTGTCACCTCATCACAAGTGCACGCTGCTGACCAGTGACACCATAGCTATCTATCTAAAATATCTATCTATCTATCTATCTATCTATCTATCTATCTATCTATCTATCTATCTATCTCATATCTATCTATCTATCTATCTATCTATCTATCTATCTATCTATCTATGTACCTACCTATCTATGTAAAACTCCAGCACAGCACATGAGGGGGCAGCTTGAAGACTTGGAGAGTCTCTCCTGCCATTTCCTTCTGTGGAGTGTGAGGTCAATGGGGGAGAGTGGGGCTGCATCTTGTGTCTGTGTGGATTATTTGTTTATACGCAATTGTAGGGAAAGCTGAGGGAGAGATGAGAGTTTAGGTGTTTGGTTACTATATTAGTTAGTGTTCCTGTCAGCACATAACTACTGGATCACTGAGCCATGAGGTGATCAGCTGATTGCAGGGAGAGAAATGGGGGCGTGTCTCTAGCTCCATAGTCAGCTCCTTTGTGAAGACGGGATGTGCTTAGCAACAGCTATTTGAGAGATCACTGACATCTAGGAGAAGTCTGCAGAATACAAGAGAAAGGATCAAGATTCGGGTAACTAATCCAATTGCAAAAGGGATTAAAATTACCTGGCCTACAACATATCAAAAGTTTTTTGAAATGCTGCTACACTTTAAGTCACTTTAATGAATCTAGTGAAACAGACATAGAGGTGTCCCAATAAGCCACCTAATGATAAATAACCCCCATAGTGCTAAATATTTTCAGTTGAAGTCCCATTCAACATGCAGTATGGAGACAGACTTCAGTTGGAACTAGGTAATATTTCTGGACATGATTCCCCCAAAATATGTAGCCCCAAAAATATTTAAGGTTAAAAGAAGTAAAGTAACTATAATTCCTTGTAGGTGTGACCTCACTAGAAGTATGTTTTTCTCTGGCTTGTATGAATGTATAAACATATTTTTATGTGGCTGTGTATATTGGTAATGAATTTGGATAATTACTTTGACATTTTCTTTTTGGTCTGCCAAAAATGGCTGAGGCCTCCAATAGCAGCAACAATCCTTCTTGGGATTGGGATTGTCCAGGCACGTGTTGTGGAATCTCCAAAAACTAACAAAAGGCACATTCATTTAGGTCAATTTTGTTTTTGTTTTGTTTACAGTTTTCATCCAAAACGTAGGACACAACCCTCCTTGCATACTAAGGAGCCTTTCTTTGATTCCATGTGCAGGATGTGCTTGCCTTGTCATGTGTGAAAGACTGCGCTTATTAACAGACTCTGCACTTTTTTTGTGTATTTTGAACAGTGAGAGGTCATGTGATGTCATCTTCTCTGGATGTATTCAGTAAAAGGAGTCTGTAACACTTCCGACTGAATATTTATATAATTTATATACTCTATAGCCTCATTTATTGTACTTGCATTGTACTTGTATTGCTTGCATTGTAAATCTTTGTGCATCGGATAGAGCCCGATGAGCACACGAACATGGTCAGCCCATGGAAACAGATCTTTTTGATGGTTGGATCCCATTGATCAAGCTCAGTGTAATGGACACATAGATAATTGAGATCTAGACCTCTGTATCCCACAGTAAAGTAAAATCATAGAATAAATGGCCACAATGGCCTTTTCCTCATTAGAAGTAACAATTGTACTAACAGAAGAAATACAAAAAAACTGAAAAATATCCATTCAAAGGGATTTTATTGTGTTTCTATTTCAGGTAGATTATGCTGAATATTTTACAACTGCTATTAGAGCAAATTGTAGTGTAATCGCTTCCATGAACGAAACTAAAATAAAGATGATACATCACTTATTTAAAATGCTGACTTGCATTCAGAAGCAGCATAGAAGCTTTCAGTGAAAGTGTCTGTGTTGGCCGTGATACTATAATATCTAATTGGCACGTTTAGGGTAATATGCTGAATGTATCATACTGTAATATAATGTGACAGGAGGATTTCCACTACCAATTATTGGAAGGATGAATGTCCGCAGTTTGCTGTATTGCCTGAACAGCAACACCTTAGGCAATGTAGTGACAGATTGAACTGCCACAATAATCCACTACTATATGGTATATATTCTTGTAAAGAAATGTTCTTACAAAAATATACTTTTACCCTCCAGCTTTTAGTCTAATTTTAGAAAATCGGGTTGCAGCATTTCTTTTTAAAGCTATAATGGACGGCAACATTTTTCAAAATGAGCTGCTGAAATAATACAAGAGTTGGGGTGTTATTATACCTGATATAGCTTTTTGTTAAGACATTAAGATAAATGAATATTTAAAAATGCTTTCTTGGATTTGGTAGGCTAAACTGTTGGTGCCCAAACCTGAAAATGGTGGCCAATAGTCTTTAATGTATAACAGATGATACTATGCTAATTAGGCTCTTCCTGTGTCAGATTGTTGGTCCTAGATTGAAACAAGTAGTCTGGGTCTAAGAGAAGGGGAGTACTTCTCTCCTCACCTCTCTCCATAGGGAGCTGAACAGCTGCCCGGCTCGTCCTGTGGTAGGAAATACAGCCATGTAAATGAATGACAGTATTTCCCATTAAAGTCAAGGGGCCATGTGCCAAACATATAAAAATGTTTTAGTACGGCTAGAACCTGGCAAGAAAATACTCATGTTCAAAGGGCCTGTGAGTGTGAACCACTTTCTGGAGCCCACTTCATATTTTATACAAATTGTCTCAAAGTCAGTCCATTCAGTAAATGGAAGGTTTCAAGGCTCTGTCTCTGGCTGTTTACAGGGTGGTTCAGAGGCATCCTTTCTCCTTCTTGGAGAGATCTTATTTGCAAACATGACATGTGAATATATAATTCTAACGAAAGGTTCAAGAAAGCATATTGACCTTTTTCCTAAAGTATGTGTATTAAATTGGCATTAGACCCATTTATAATTTAGTGAGACACACAAAGCAAATCTTCCCTTTAATTTTCCATATTAATGAATATACAGTACAAACATTAGTTTTATCTTTCTATATTGATGTGTGCAATTTAATTTTATTCAAATGTTTTCTTTTGTAGGTAAATGAGAAAATGTATTGTATTGAGAGGATTGCTTTAATCCATTATAATCTGAAGACACTGAGAAAATCTATAGCTAAATAATTAAATAATTGCAACAGTTCATGATGAGATCATGCTGAATTAGTGTATGGGAAGTAGTGCACATTTAGGTCACTACTGAGGGGTGTCACTACCGATCAAAAAAAGAGACATAAAGAAAGCCTAGTTAGTGATGACATACTAAAGCAAATAGAGTTTTACTAGGTTTACTTCTTTTACTCAGTTTACTTCTTGGGGACCAACATTAATCATGAGAAGAGGGTTTCCATACACTTCCGTTGGAATAGATCACACTTTCACTCTTGAATTTTATGTGGCTGCCAGATATTGCTGTGTAGAGTACCAAGATTTTTTTAACATCCAACAGAGAATGAACACCCCCTGGCTGCTCCATCTAGATGAAGCTACAAGGTGTCCCTGTGCATCTGATTAGTGTAGAACCCCTACCAAACTACTGCTTATCTCTCAGTGATGTATTTTCACAGGTAGTTACAATGAGCAAAGCAAGTCTCCCCTTCCCCTGTACTTCCTGCTGCTGCTAGATTACACAGGCAGAGGGAGAAGGGAGAGGGCAAGGGGAAGGCTGAAACATTGTTACAATGAGTGAAAAGACACAACTGAGGGGGACTGGTAACAGCCCCCTGAGCCCTTTAGGCTCATTAGCATAGTTGTAAATTTGATTTTAGAAAGGAAAAGGTCACAGATAAAAATTTTAAGAATGTTGCCACAGCCTATGTGCCCCTGGTCTATCATGCTTGATTTTCATACATTTATTGATTGATTATCTAATCTTAGGATAGATGACCAATTTCAGATCTAGTTGGCATCTGTGTTGACATACACAGTTCTAGCCTGAACACTACAGTGTTAATCAATTCTGGAATATGTCCTTTAAGTTATGAGAGATGGTCATTTCAGTGGTTTTAGTTACTATAAACACATTTATGTTATACAGTACTGATGAAAAACACCATAATAACAAATATAAACCAGAAGAAAGGGACTCAACATATAACAATTCATTATTACAATAAAATAATGAAAAGAAATAAAGAAAATTCCAATATTATGTGTGAAAACTGTAAGGATCCTTCTACTACCACACACTATTTCATCAAATGTGAAAATCCCATCATACATTAATGTACCACTCAAATCAAGGGAAATGTATTATTACGGTAATTCTCATAAAGAGAGAAGAGGACTTACCCATGGCAGTTAGTAATTAGTTGATTACCCTACCCACCTTTCACCACAGTTGCTTCCCCAGAGGGTGCTTAATACCAACTAGTTGTAGAATAATGGATTTCTTTGAATTTTAAGTACAGTAACTGTTTCGATAAACCTAGCAGCTTAGAAAATACATGGTCTACCACGTATTATGTGGAAGGGGCAAGTCTGCAAGATTGGCATCCATGTATGGAGCAGTATTGGAAAGTAGCCATGCTCTATGGGGTGATATTTTTAGGGGAAAAAAATACATTACCCTCTAAGATCTCATTTATGACTCATTGTAATGATCAGAGCTGCCAGATGGATTCCATCAACGTAGAGGGTAGATCTCATTTAGGTGGAACTGTTCTTGAAAAAGATTTTACAATTCCGCTGACGTCACACCTCCAACTCCTATTGAAACAATTTGTTTCCTCAGCTACATGAACAACTTCTATCTTATGTTCTTTTTACATATGGCATTATTTTGAATTCCTATACAGTACATAGACAGCCTTTCCCATGATGTCATTGCTGGATGCAGAAATTGTTACTGGTCAGCTAGTTCTTGTGCTGCATCAGATCGCTTCTGTCTAGAATGATGATGATGAGATCCTGTGATAGAATTACTATTCTGCAGTGGAATCATGGCATGAGCACAGAGCTGCGCTGCCAGCATTCCTCCAGCTTTTCCAATTGCTATAAAAATTACTGTCTCGCCTGAGAACACTAATGCTATTGTGCTTAAAATAGATTTGGGAGGAAACTATTAGTAATACCTGTCCAGAAATAACCCTAATTGAAGTAACCTGCTGTAGACCACCGGGTGCTATGCTGACATCTGTACTGTGGATTTAGGAGCTTATATTTATTCAGAAAATACAATTATTAAAATAGCTTTTCATTGATTTACTCAGCAGTCACAGTATGATGTATGAGCAAGGACTGATGTACAGGAAAGTACAAGGTTTGCTTGTTTGCCATATTTATTAGTATTATTTTACAGTATACTATATCTTTTAGAAGTAAGTATGAAGACATTTTCAGACAGATGGAACTGAAAGTTGTTCCCTAAAGTGTAGTAAAGATACAATAATGATTGGGTTTTTTCCAAATACTAGTCTTTAAGAAATTGCAATGCTTCCTCATATTTGAGTCATAGATTTCTTCAAAGCACATATGGATATGGCAGCTATTCAGCTGGATAAAGTGCAAAGCCCAGTCCATTTCTCAGTACAGGTAGTCCCTGGGTTACTTATGTGGGAAGGGTTGTATATATTTAAAATGTGCATGAGATTTTGAGCAAGTTGATAAAAGATGTGCTTTATAGTGTAGTCTTTTCATTTATATATATACAGGCAGTCCCCGGGTTACATACAAGATAGGTTTTGTAGGTTTGTTCAAGTCAAGTCGAATTTGTATGCAAGTCAGAACTGTATATTTTATAATTGTAACACCAGCCAAATTTTTTGGGTCTTTGTGACAATAGGATTTTTAAAATGTTGGATTGTCATAAGAACCAGGACTAACAATAAAGTTTATTTGCAGACACCCGTGATAACTGTTATAGCTGTTTATTGTAGCCTGAGGCTAAAGTACAGTAAATTACCAACATCCAGAGGTCCGTTTCGAACTAGGAATCGTCTATTAGTCAAGTGTTCTTAAGTAGGAGACTGCCTGTATATATTTGTATGATTAACTATAGGACTGTAAGAGCAGCAGGTAAATACCACTGAGATATACCAATATAGATGAGTGTATGAGCAGCCAGTAAGGGAATAAACACATTTAAAGAGTAGCCAATACAGCTGAGTGAATGAGCAGCAGATGTGGGCATAAACACCATTGAGATATTCAGCTCTTATGGGGCCTGGTAAAAAAATCCTATTTAAGGTTAATAGGAAGTTTGCTGCATGCATCACAAACTTTGATAACAAAATGTTTAAGTTGTTAGAAAGCCATCTCTGGAATACGTCTGAAAATGACTCATTTCTATAAATGAATAGCTTATATACAAATGTTTATTCATGTTACGTTATTCATACTATAGTTTTTCATATTATATCTAAGAATTGAAATTTTAATAGTCCAATTTTATTATATCTGTGAGGTGGCTTGATGTACATTATACGTATACTATACTAATTTTCATGAAACTAAATGTGACTTTGGGGTTATGGGATTATCCGATGGAACATTTAACATTTGAGAAGGATAAGGCAAATCCCCCTTTCACCACAGCAGACTTAAACCAAAGTGAATTATAGCAGGAGATCAAGTGATCTGAAATATTAAATGTGACACAACTGTAGTTCTCATCCAGGAGAGCAATAGATGAGCTGCCAGTTATGTGAAATGATATACCTCATGAATAGTTTTTTTTCCTATGGAATATTTTCCTCAGAGAGAGCTTCAGGTAAAAACAAAAATTATTGGAAAGCTCTGAGGACTATATAACATGAATACAGATTAAACACATATGTTTTCATTAAACAATTTACTTAAAAAGATGATATTCATGGGGTTTTCTGTGCTCATTGAAAACTCCTGGGAGGTGGTGGCAAGGGGAAATTAAAAAAAACATTACCTAGATTTGACTTCCCATTCCAGTGGCATGGTTAATTTTCCATTTATATAAACTTCCATTCAGAGCATAATTACCAATAATCCCACTACAGCCAAACAGTGGTCTCAAAAGAAGCCACAGGAGTGTTCCTATTGGGGTGGGCTGACCCAGGAAGGAGAAACCTATTTCTTTGTACGCATGCCTGAGGTTAGAAAGCAATGACCCAATCCTCAATAAAAGTGTCTATCCCTATGCATAATAACCCTCTGCCAGCAAGATGTAGAGAAAAGTACCGTGATTTCCAACATACCTTTACTATTTCTGTCCAGTATGCAGTTTTAGAGGAACTCCCATTTTAATCTGAATGCTAAGTAGGTAGTTAGTGCACCAAGGTCATGTCATTGGCACCCAGAACATGGCTATTCTTGCCTGGACCACTACCCTTGCCATCAGATAATGATTGGCACTATAATAATGTACCCTTTCCATCAGATAAGCAGGATGATTGTTTTATGAGATGTGAAGGGAAGGCTGGAAGAAGAGGGTAGCTATTTAGGTAGGAGTAGTAGTGCATCAAGATACATATTAAACTGGGGATATCTTGGAAATGATATTATGGACAGAAATATGATTGGATATTATAGTGAATTCCTCTAACACAAGGGATGGCTTCCTAACGATTTAAATAATTTATTATGATACTAGGTGATTCTTTTTTAAATTTGAGTCCAGGGTTTGGGTTAAGTAGACTCACAGGTAGAGTCTGTTAAGTTTGGGAGCATCCTGTGAGACCCAGACATATTGGCAGATTGGCGGCCATGCAGCCAACCCAGCGAATGGATCCCCCTACCTACTAGCCATGGTTGTGATTGTTCAGAGGTGTGTCCCCCTAGCCAGTCACAGCTTTGGCTAGTAGGTGAGGATGTTAATGTTTTTTGATTGGCTAAAACACTAAACTACCACCAATCTGCCAATATGTTCAGGTCGCGCAGGATGCTCCCAAACCCAATACCCGAACTTAAAGTTCAGTGTCGCTCATCTCTACTCCCAGGTCATTTATCAGTAGTGCATAACAGGGTACACTCACTGTACTCTATGCAAATACTGATCAAACACCATGCAACTTTATGTAATAATATAATTAATTGGTAGATCATGTAACTTCCCATTTTATCTTTGTATACTGCACAGGTATTGGAGGAATGAGATAACTCTTAGATGAAATGTCTATTTAACATTATTGTTACTAGACACTCTCTTGGTTCCAACTTGGTTCTAACTTGTCAGCAATACTGTGAGGCCTCAATAACCTTGTAGCATCTTTCATCCTGAGCCTAGCTGCTATGTAGGCTTGTATACCTGGCTCCTATCACGATAACCATCCAGATCAGCAATAATGAAAACAAACTGCTTCTGAAATTTGTGTTAGGTTAGGTGTTTAGGAGCTTTGTGAATTAGTGTAGGGTAATATTTTGATGTCGTTGTACAGTGGTGGCCCCAAGAATCATTTTACAGGTGGGCCCATCCAAGTCTGAAACAAACCGCCCCGACACCAAAAATTGTCTAATTTAAAGAGAACCTTTATGCAAAATAACCGACCCAAAATAAAGATTTCATTTAAAGATGTGATTAAAAAGTATTGCCGTACCGCTTATGTATGTATCCTCATGTATGTATCTGATCACATGAAATCACAGCATGCCTTCATGAAGGATGGGGAGAAGTAGATGTCCATGGATGTATGCTATGATTTCTTGTGAACAGATACATTCATGGTGTAGATATAGCAAATATAACAGGACGTTAGATGATGTCATCCTGGTCACATGACTTTAAGTACCAATCATAAAACAGAGTTTTCTCTCAATGTTCCACACTGCAGAATAGCATAACACCTAAGCCAGTCAATCAGGAACAAAGAGGCAGAGGAACGCACGTACATTTTTAATATGCATGACTCAGTTAGTGTTAATGACTCACATCAGTCGAGTTGCTTATAAGACACTATATTGAGACAGGAGTGATGGGATCATTACATTCCTATTACCTAAGTACCTAGATCCCTGAAAATGCACCCTAGACAATGGCTAATAGCTATACATATAACCTAGTGTACCTCTAGGGCACTCCCCTGGAGGAAAGAAGCCAGACTAGAAATATACACAAGTAATAAAGAAGGGTATACTTTATTTAGACAATGTGTTAAAACATTAAAATATCCGGGTGGTGGCAAAAGCAGAGGAACAGGGGGGCATCACCGGACACAAAAAGTGGAGGAGCATGTATTTACATGTAAATGGGAAAGACTCTTATCATGCATGAAACATAGAAATCAAAAAACATAACAGTTCATCATAAGAATGATCTTACCCTGATGTCTTAAAGATAACGCTCCACTGTCCTCTTCTTTCCTCCAGGGGAGTCCCCTAGAGGTACACTAGGTTATACGAGTTGCTTATAAGTTTACAAACTGATTGTAAGGACAGTGCTTTATAGTTTTTAATGAAGTCTTTATTTTGTGTGGATTACTTTGCATGACAGGTTCTCTTTAAAATGTCCCACTTGCACGCTCGGCAATTTCCATCAGCTCCATTGAGATGTATGGAGAACGGTCATGCGGGGTAGTCTGCTCCATTACTCTCCGGGAGTGAGGAGGGGTCCGACTGAGGAAACTCAGAACCCTTAGGACCCCTCGGTTAATCTCTGAGACCCCCACCAATCAACAAGTTATGGCCTATCCTGTGGATAGGGCCTAACTTTGATTTGTGGGAAAATCCCCCTTAACTCTCTTACACACAGATCATATTAAGATGATGCATTTTATTATCTGCTATCATAGTTCTATCACTTAAAGAAGGTACTTTATGGTATTATTTGAGCTGGATGATGGCAATATTACTATCTTTTATCAGTTATATAAAATGATGAGGGGTCCCCAACTATATTTTACTTAGGGACCTACAACAACTTTGATAGAATTCTGAATGCTGATGGCAAATTAACTTTTCACACCAAACTTTCTTCAATTATGGTGACCCTCTAGGTAATCTGTAAAATATTTGTGGTTCTAATAATATTTTAAGTATCATGTATTTAAAAGATTGAGTTTTCATAAACCAAAGTATTGTTTATCCTTAGGCTCGGGTATTCTGTTGTTCTAAACATATTTCAAATTTGTTGCTTGAACAGATTTTGCACTTAACTGTTATTTTGTAATGTGAAAAACAAGGGATGAAAGGTTTCTAATTTTAGCCTTCCTTTGAACTTTGGTGGATGAATAGATCAGCCATTACTGTGTTGCTAGCATATATTGCCCTGCAGCTGGAGTAGGAGACTGGATTCTGCAAGTGGTTGGGAGAGAATTAGAAATGTGACATTGATGTGCCTTAAAACCATTCCTTGTACTTAGTAGCTGATGCACCTGGAAAATGTATCTCAGTGCATTAGATAAAAAGAAGCTGGGTCATGCAAGGTCAATTTGAATGCCCCTGCTTCAATGATCAATTCTGTTAGAATAAACAGCACAATTTTTAACATGACATTAAAATAAATTCTAATACAATATGAAATTAAAGATAGGGACTCTATTTTATTTGTATTTGAAGGTTTTAATGGCACATTTTCTGCTGGTCAGATGTATCTTAGCGTTTTTTGATATACCTTATATACTCGAGTATAAGCCTAGTTTTTCAGCACAAAAAATGTGCTGAAAACCCAAACTCGGCTTATACTCGAGTAAAAAATATATAGGTTTTACAAGGTTTTTGTGGTAAAATTAGGGGCCTCGGCTTATACTTGGATCGGCTTATACTCGAGTATATACGGTATGTGACGTTTGGGCTTTAGTTAATTTGCAACTTTTTAAAACAAAAGTAGCAATCAGTTTTAAGTTAATATCTACACCTAGTCAGGTGCAGCCATAGATTGGTGCAAAAATTTGTCACTTATAGGGCTTTGGCTTTTGAATAAAAAATCCCAGCACATACAGTACACCAGGGGACTGGTAACTAACTATGAGACTTTTTATGGGACTTTTTGCAAGTCCCAAGTTATTAATTTGGCTTTGCATGGCATTGCACTAGCAGTAGTTTTATGTTTATACCAGATTAATGAAGAGCTGGAAATAGCTCTGTGAGACTTTTTAGCAGTGAAAAGTTCCAAAAATCCTCATAGGGACTTTTTTGAGACTTTTTAAGCCAAAAAAGTCCAGGAAAACCAATGAAAAAATAACTCCCACCCCCTCTAAATGTCTACATTTCCACTTTTTTTGCCATTTCACAATAACAGAAAAATGTTATTAAAATGGATCAAAACGTCATTTAGTCCTGAAAATAGATGCAATAAAATGTCATCTGGTCCTGCAAAATACTGCACAGGTCCATACACTAAAGTATGAAAAGTTATTTGCCTAAAAATCCCAATAAAATTTATATAAAATTCATATAAAATGTTACATTTTTTGAATCAGTTTAGACTTAAAAACCTACCGTATATAAATTTGGCCAAAGGAATAAAGTAGAAGTCTTATTTGGGTCGCACAATGAAAGCCGTAAAAACCAAGTCCACAAGAATATGGTGCAAATGTGTTTTCTTGTCAATTTCACTACTTTTGGATTTTTCTCTGGATTCCCAGTGCACGGCATGGAATATAAAATACTATCACTAGGAAGTACAATTTGTTATGCAGTAAACAAGCCTTCAAACAGCTCTGTACCCAGAAAAATTAAAACAATTAGGGCTATTTTGAGGGGGGGGCGCGAAAAACAGAAGCTTAAAATGGAAAAAGTCCATTGGCAGTAGGTAGATAACTTGTGTGTTCCTTTCACTCACTCAGTTCACATCTAGTTTCGCTATTGGTGTACATCTTATTTTCTTCATGAGGATCACATCACTAAAACTAGAAAAGACCAATAACAGTGAATTCAGATGGATATCACAAAGTAAAAGACCTATATGACAAAAAAGGAAAGGCTTGAGTCTACAGAATGTGAACACTCCAGAGGAAAGCATCCATTATTAATTCATACTATGGGCTCCACACATGTTAGTGATATTGTTGACTGCAAGCATTTCTCAGACCTTGACCTTACCTTGAATTCCGTATTGTCTACACTGGAGACTCTTCTGTCACTTTCACATTGAAAGACTTGTTAATAGTAGTTCTCGCTTGAAGAAACTTGGTAAGCAAAGTGTAGTATACTCTCCATATAAGTAAAACTCTTCTGTGGTAGAGTGAAAAAAGACTTCCTAAGGTTCTTATTGCTCTAAAGAAGAATGACTTAATGTCTGGTGTTACATAGAATAAATAAAACACATGATTTAATATTGCTTTAAATATGATCTTCTCAACATTTTGTTGTTATTATTATTATAATAATAATATATAATATTATTATATAATAAAATATATTTTATTAATAATAAAGCAATTAAACATCCATCTGTAGACCTCTACGTATAAAATATGAAGAGTTTCTGCAATATACATAAGTAATAATATAAAACTACTAATAATAATCATAATCATTATTTATATAGCCAAAATATTCCACAGCACTTTACAAATCATTTACATATTCACATTCAATAGCAGATCATCCCAGTCAACACACTGCATGTAATGTCTAAGGACCAGATTAGTCCGGACATTTAGTAGGTTTAGCCAATATTGGGCTTGGCCAGACTGTAACTGGCCTATTCCTACCATCTTCAGGAGTCACATCCTTGCAGTGATTCACATGTCCAGTACTGACTTCAGCAACATCCAGCGGTAGGTAACCAGTTCCTGTAGTGACTATGTACATGCAAGACTTTTTGGTCCTTGTTTATCCCCAATTCCATTGTATTGTTAGCTTATTTCCATACCAAGACTGACAATTGGGGGAAGCAGAAGTATGAAGGAGGTTGTTTACTTAGTATACCACTAGTTTACTGAATTGTAGTTGAAGCCTGAATGATTGGTGATGACCAGATGGGTCCCTAAGCCAGTTACAAGGTTTATCAGTGCATCATGCAAGGAAGTCCTCCTTTCACTCAGCGTCATCCATGGATTACTCCCACATTTATGTGTCCTCTATAGATGCACAGTGACAATTTATCATACTTAGACCCCCTCCCCTAAAAGTGCATCCTCCGCAGGTTCCAAATTACACTATATCATCCATACATGTCTCTCCATAAGAGTGTCATCAAGAAATCCTCCACAACACTACATCATCCACCGATTCCCCCTATCAATAAGGTGTGTAATTTATAGATCCCATATAACAGTATGTTGTTCACACATCCTCCATAATAGTGTTATCAAAGGCAATCTAGTATCACAATCAAGCATGATAAACCAGGGGCACTAACTCATAGATCCAGGCACTGTGACTGTGGAAATGCTCTTATAATTGTTATCCAAGGCCTCCTTCCTTCTAAAATCAACTTATAAAATTAAGCTGTCAATAGAGATGTACAGACCTGTAGTTTTTGTTTAGCATCCGGGTTTACCATGCACTCTGGATGCCGGATTGGCTGCCAAACAGCAATGTCTGGATCCACATGATAAATCTTGAGTAAGATGTCTGGAGCAAAAAACATAACATTAATGATACCCCCCCCCCTTTATGTATAAACATATTGATGTACAGACAGTCCCCAGGTTACATACAAGATATGTTCTGAAGGTTTGTACTTAAGTTGAATTTGTATGTAAGTAGGAACTGTATATTTTACAATTGTATCCCCAGCCAAATTTTATTTTTAAATCCAATTGCCATGAGAACCAGGATTAACAATAAACCTTTTGATAACTGTTACAGCTGATAATTGTAGCCTGGGACTAAAGTACAGTAAATTACCAACATCCAGAGGTCCGTTCGTAACTAGGGCATATGTGTATGTCGGGTGTTCTTAAGTAGGGGACCGCCTGTATTTGTCCTAAACTTGTTAGTTGAATGTTTCCTTGTGCAGTTTGATTCTGGATAGGTTTAAAAGTTTACATTGGCAAACTTCTCTGTGTAAAAATCATTTTCCTGCACTGATAGAACAGTTTTGCTACTTCTGTAATAAATAAGACTGTATTTATGAACATTTGTTTAACTTAAACAGGAATTGATCTAACCTTTACCCCATTGCAAAGTGTGTGTAATTAGATCACTATTTCAATATGAACATTTAACTAATATTATTACAGAATTTTATTATTATATCACTTTATTATTATTAATATATTATGAGTAATATTAGTGTTATTCTCTTATTTAAAAAGCAAGCATTACCAGTCCATGAAACATTGGCCATGTAAAGGCTGCATTTCACAGACCAAGAAAATGCCCCTATAACATGAATCCAAGCATCATAGTTATATATGCAAGAAGGTCCCACATTCCCGAGGGGCAGTTATCCTGTAGGAGTGCAGGAACTCCTTGTATCATATATTCAGTAACTATGATGCTTGAAATCCTGTCACCAGATTAGTGTTTGATCTCTAAATGCAGACCCTGTTTCATGCCCCGAGCACGTTCGTGTGAGTGAGCCTTTAGACACCTTTCACAGGAGAAGGGGATGAGCACTTCTCACCCTTCAACTCTCCATAAGGACCGCGCATCCGAGCTGTACATTAGGCAAAATATAGAGCATGCCCTTCTATGATGGCTGTTTGCTAGCTGCCATTCATACGGCTAGATTACAGGCACCATATACAATCCTGTGAATGGGGTCTTGTTGTGAGCCCAAGCCAAGAGCAGTGAAACTTGCAGAACAGGTGTAAGTTTTTATTATCTTAGTCTCCAAACCTCAGTTTGGCTCACAGCAACTGATTCAAAACACAGATGAAACAACTGAGATGTGAACAAGCCGTACAACTGCAGGATAAATGGATCGTACTTTCTTGAGTAGATGTCTGAGCTGCATTCAGATGCCACTGGTTACACTGATCCTATGTTTGTGGTTCATGCACAGGCCCACCAGGAAAGATACTCCAGCAGCATTTATATATTGTGCAGTCAGTGCCAGATATGGAACGTTGAGGTAATTGGTAACTTTCATGTACTCATTAACAAATTCGACAGACTCGCCCTTATGCACAGGGTAGCTCAGCCTACATCTGCATTAAAATTACACAGGCTACTTGGGCCCAAGAGAGTTGTGTAGGCAGTTTTGTGGTATACATCTATAAGAGAATCCTGCCACATTTTGCTAAGCAATTCTTCACCAATTTCTTAGATTATACCACCAATTGTGCAGGGTTTCCATTATCTTTCAACTTTATACTGTTAGAGCTCAATAATAAACTGTATCCAGTAAGCTACTAGACTGTCTCCAGAGATGGAATTTGATTATATAAAATGGACATGCAGGATGGATATACATTTTTTCCATCTATACTTTATATCTAAATACTTTATACTTTCTCCATTCATTTCAAGTCCTTTCACCTTAACATTAGTAACATATTTGATCTAAACACTGATCATAATCACCATTCACCCAACTGTGAAGCATAGATAATTAGCAGAAAATGTTCACACTTTTGATTAAATGTGCAGCCTTTGTTATGTAATCAGGTTCCGTTGTTCTGCATATGTTTTTAAGTACATGAAATGTCTTCTGGGATGGAGTACTGTTAAGTTTAAAAAAAATGTCTAATGTTCTCTATGTTCTCCACTTTTTTTGCTTAACTTATATGAAACAAATGGATTTTGAAGTCGAAATTTAAACAATTTCTATTTCTATTATTAGATAACACAAAAAACTCCCACATGCTAATTGTTTCAGAATTCATTAGCCACAGGAGTTATTGGAGAGAACCGCCCGTGGCATAACTTAATGTGGCACCACACCAAGCGCCAACAACAAATTAATGAGATGGGACTGTGCTAACAATTTCAATCAAACATTATGCTAAAAGGAAATGGTTCATGGTTTAGAGAACATTTGGAATATTTAACTTGTGTATGACTCTCAAGAGGACAATGTAAAACCAGTGGGGTTTAAAGAAACCTCATCTTAATTCAATTCAACTTAAAGGAACACTAAACCTAACACTTAGTGATAAAAGTAGATTGGAAATAACATTGTAGTTGTCAATCTTCAGCATTTTATGTTGGCACCTATCAAATGTTGTATTGTTAAAAATTTTCTTCTGATGCCATAGGCTGAAAGATTAGTAAATACCCTACATTTATTTGAGGGTGGGGCTTAGTGCTTCTGGTTTCTAACTGTTAACTATAGAGATAATGGGGCAGATTTACTTACCCGGTCCATTCGCGATCCAGCGGCGCGTTCTCTGCACTGGATTCGGGTCCGGCCGGGATTTAATAAGGTAGTTCCTCCGCTGGAGTTCACCGGCTCAGGCTGAGTGAAGGTAAGCGCGTCCCGAGCGACACATTTTCCGTTCTTAAATGCGGCGGTTTTTCCGAATACGCCGGGTTTTCGTTCGGCCATGCCCCCCGATTTCCGTCGCGCGCATGCCGGTGCCGATGCGCCACAATCCAATCGCGTGCGCCAAAATCCCGGGGCAATTCAGGTACAATCGGCGCAAATTGGAAATATTCGGGTAACACGTCGGGAAAACGCAAATCTGGCCCTTAGTAAATGACCCCCAATGCCTTCCACATAAAATTATGAGCAGGCAGAGAAGGAAGGGCTAGAACTACGGACACAGAAAGAATAATCCTTTCTTTTATTTTACAGTTTTATTATATAAGGTAAATTATAAAAAAAAAGAGAGTTCTATGTTTATGTGTATATTTTATATTTTCCTGTTTAGGAGAAAGACAAGCAAACATGGTGCAACAATTGTCTACCTAGCTAAAAGTCCCCAGAATGCCAAAATTACACAAATATATTCTATGGAAATGTGTGCTCTACGTCTTAGAACAACCAGTAATGACTTTCTTTCTATATCTTCTATTACCTGTAAATAAACTAGAAAGTATTAGTAAAGTTATTATCATAAAATAAAATCTGTAGGCTGCTGAGATCTACTTCTCCGCTCCTGGAACTGCACATTCATCTATGCAGCTGCAGACTCTTTATAAGCCAGCTATTGGCTTCTAAACATTTACAATTATTCTCTTTTCATCTTTCACCAATAATAAAAAGTTTTGTTAACACTGTTATTATTCAGTTTTCTAATGGTGTCCAAGGTGAAATGTATATAAGATTATCCTCTCTATGTTGTCTAGTTATATACGCTATATTAATTGCAATGACTTTGTAGTGCTGGAATACAAAGTATAAAAAGTTACAGAATTATATTAAGGCAATATTCATATCCTGGAATGATACAGATTTAGACAGTATTTCAGATTTTAGAATTTTTAATATGTATTCATGGATTCATACATTTGTTCTGGTGAAACAAATGAAATTCATTTAGTTAATGTTGCATATTCCAGCCAATCAAAAGAGAACCATTAGTTCTTTAGACATTTAAATTAGGCTGATCCTCCACAGATAGCAGGAAGCCTCTACAAGAATACCTAGTTTCTTAGCTGATGTCTTGAACAAGATATTGTTATATCAAATGTAAAACATTGTTATATTTAATTTAGCATATTCTGTAGCATATTCTCAAAATTATCCGAAATATTATTACATTTCTTAAAGAGGGCTACAACCGTGTCCTTAGAAGAATTTACTAACTACTGTATATACTCAAGTATAAGCCGAGGTACCTAATTTGAACACAAAAAAACTGGGAAAACCTATTGACTCGAGTATAACCCGAGGGTGGGAAATGCATTGGTCACAGCCTTCCAGTATATAGCCAGCCAGCCCCCTGTAGTATATAGACATCCACCCCCTTGTAGTATATAGCCTGCAATCCCCCTGTAGTATATAGCCTGCAATCACCCTCTAGTATATAGCCTGACAGCCCACTGTAGCATATAACCTGCTAGCCCCCTATAGTATATAGCCTGCCAGCTCCCTGTAGTATATAGCCTGCCAGCCCCTCTAGTATAAAGCCTGCCAGCCCCTCTAGTATACAGCCTGACAGTCCCCTAGTATATAGCCTGTCACCCCTTTAGTATATAGCCTGCCAGCCCCATAGTTTATAGCCAGCCTGCCCCCCTGTAGTGAAAAAATCGACACTGTACTCACCTTTAAGAAATAAGGGCACTCACCGGTAAAAATTCAAATTGAAGCAGGGTAAATGGGAGGTGCCGGTCTCGCCACAGAGAATGGCAGGCCGTCTGCTCGATATATGCTTAGATTTTTCTTAATATTTTGATAGATCTATTTTGATGGATCAGGACTTTTGGGACATGGGGATGCCGATTTTCTTTTTTGTTTGTTTTTTTCAATATCAGTTCTAGGCAAAGAGAGTTGATTTAAACGTATAGGTTTTTTAGATTTTTTGAACTTTTTTTGAACTATTTTCTTAGATCCCCAAGGGTATTTTAACTCTTAGGAGTCTGATCACTTCAACCATATACTGCACTAATGCCTGAATGATAGGCCTGGGAGTCTACCTTAGATTCTCAGCTGTTATAGCAACAAATTGATGCCCCCTGATGACATCATGGGGAGCAATGATCGAAGCCATGATGACAGCTTTGCCAGAGGCATTTAAATGGTTAATGGTTACCACTGGGTTTTTGCTGTATTGAGAGGGCTCTGCTCTGAGTCTTCTCCATTCCCGCTTCCCATCACTGTAGCGTAATAGTATGGCGCACCTCATGAAGGGCTTCATTTTCATTTTGGCATATTACTTGTACGCTTTTTTTGTAATTGTTAACGGATATGACCTTTGGTATCTAAAAATATACAGAATTTATTTTTGATTCTTGTCTTCCATGCTCTGAATACTTTTTCAGAAAAGTCACAATCTTCTCCCAAAAGTGTTGTGCAACAAGATATGTGTTTTTCATTTATTTTACACCAGAAATATTTGATAAATCTCCCAAATGTCTTGTTTATTTGAGTCTCTGATACAGATTCTGATACCGTTTTTACAGTTTGTTTAGCGTTAATAGTATACTTCATTAGTAATATACTTGTTATTTTTTATTGCTTTTATAAAATTATGACAGCTGTCTGTTTTCCAGCAAATGAAAAATGACATTATTGCTACACTGAAAACTCTATTAATTTGATTTGTGTTGCTGAAGGTTGACAGCCTTGGGAATAATCCTTTTTATACAATTCCTCTTAGTTTTGGTTGACCTTGTTGTAGGTATTAAAGTATATCTTTTCTTGGATAAGTTGTATTCAAAACCTCTCCACGACCTTTGTCCTACTTGTTCATGAAATGGAAAACAAAACAAAAAAGATGTACAGTTTGTATCATTTTTAAGTTTTATTTTCTGTACACGACAAAGTAAGATAGTAATATCTTATATCTATATTTATTTTAATGGAAACCTGTCATCAGGATCAAAGATTTTCACCTAGTTAGTTTGCATAGACATTTTAATACGATTTCTCAATCTACTTTCGGGCATTTCTGCTGTCAATTACTTTTACAAGTTCATAAAAAGTTTGCCTGGCTCCCTGTCAGCCAACTGCAGTGTGTCATGGGGACATCACAGTCCCTCTATATTCATCATTATTATCTCCTCTCTGCTAGCAATTTCTCTTTCTGCCCTCCCTCATTCAGCCATTAGCTGTCCTCATGTTTCAAGCAAATCTCTGTCAGCTTATGCCTGCAGGAAGAATTAAGGAGGGAGTTAGGCCTAGTAGGGAGGAGTTAGTGATGATTTACAGCCTTGTAAGCCAGGAAGCCAGCTATAACTTGTCATTAGGTAGAATTGTGTGATCCTGATGACAGTTATCCTTTAAGAAGTTTTTGTGCATTTATGTTGCTGTCATTACAATTATTGACTTGTTTAGGTATCAGAGCCAAATAGGTCTAAACTGTAAGTGAAACTACCAGAAATCACCAAATTCACAGTTTTTGAATGGTTAAGAAGCCTTTTTTTTCCTCTAGATTTGTGTAACACAGTGGAGCTTACTTTATATACTCAGGTTTAAGTTTTTCAGTGCTGAAAAAGCCCCACTCGAGTATAAAAAATAAACTTAGAACTTACCCTTACATTTTATTATTGAGTAGAGGCTACTGCTGTACATTTGATTAGTGAAAGGTGGCTGCTGCTGGACATTTCATTAGTGATGGGAGGCTGCTGTCGGATATTTTTTTAATGACGGGAGGTTACACTTCCCACCCCAGGATTATACACGGGTCAATAACTTTTCCAGTTTTTTCGTGGTATAATAAGGTATAATAAGGTGCCTCGGCTTATACTTGGGCCAACTTATATGGTATTTGAAACAGATTTTTTTCACTATGTTTTCTTGTGTGGGCCATTTATCATTATTTCTATTAAGTTAATCATCTCTCCTTCTTAGACATCACTTTTGAATGCTAAATAAATATAATCTTTCCTCAAAAAAGATATCTTCCATAGGTTTTATTGACTATCCATTGTACCCTCTCCAATGCCAGGACAACCCTTTTATGCTCTGTTACCCAGAATGAATCCACATTTTGTGGAAGTGGTTACACCAGTGCTTTTTAAAGTGGTATTATTACTTCCCCATCTCATCTCGCTGTGACAGGTGTTTAACTGGAGATTTTATCGCACACGATCCGATTGTGGCGCAGTTGCACTGGCTTTCATTCGACAGAAATCGGGTGTGGGCTGTCGGATGATACGACTGATTTGGACAGAGCGCAGGATTTAAGATTCAAATTGTGTCGCAAGACAATACACTTACATACACCGGGTAGAAGAAGGTGAACTCCAGTGGACCTGAGCAGGAAAGCGACACATGCAGAAAATCAGGTGCACGATCTTAGTGAATCGCGCCAGAGTGCATTATCATTGGACACTCCGTACTTTGTGAGCTCCTCCGGATGGCTAAGTAAATGTGCCCCTTCATGTTGTTACTTATCGTGATTTACAAGTACAACTAGGAGGTTTTCAACCATATAAACCAAGAGGGACGGTACAAAAGGAAAAAATGTTTCTTCAGGGCAGAGAAACGATTCTTAATGGTGGTGCGCTGTGCTTGTGGTAGACAGTTCAGTTTTACAAAAGCTAGGCAAAGGGTAAGGACAAAACTCATCACATCTTCTGAATGGTTTCTTTATTGCATAGGCATACTTACAAAATCATGGTTTGGTGGCATAAGGAGAAGTGGTTGGAATAAAAACATGGTTGCTTAATAGATAGACATGATGGTTATATCATGCCAGGATGATAAGTAAGCACAAAACAGCAGTCACCTCTCTCTTGGAAGCCATCCTGTCATGATTTTCTGAGTATGCCTACCCAATAAAGAAACAATTCAAAGTATGCGGTGAGTGCTGTTCTTACATTTTGTCTTGACTTGCTTTTTTCTTTCAACCATTGGCTATGACAGTTTTTCTTCTTTTGGTACATACGTTACAAATAGTTTATCAGATCCATTAAGTAGTTCTGTCTTCTCTGGACCCCAGACGCAACCTCCTCATTCTAATTTTGTACCTACCTGCTCTGATCTGGTTTTGCATTTATATATCGTATATACTGGAGTATAAGCTGAGTTTTTCAGCACAAAAAATGTTTTAAAAAACTCACACTCGGCTTATACTGTAGTAAAAATAAAAAACAATGTTAAAACTCAGCTTTCTGCCGCCCCCCTCCCTAGCAGGTCTTCTGTCCGATCTGTCCGGCAGCGTCAGCAGGTCCGTGGGGTGCACAGCTGTGACGTCAGCCGTGCATGCAATAGTATTGTGTGGGCTGCTGCCAGTGTGGGTTGCTGGCTGCTATATACTGTGGGAGCTGCTGGCTGCTATATACTAGGGGGGCTGTGACCAATGCATTTTCCACCCTAGGCTTATACTTGAGTCAATAGGTTTTCCCAGTTTTTAGTGGTAACACTAGGGGTCTCGGCTTATATTCGGTTTGGCTTATACCCGAGTATATACGGTACTTGGAATTTGTTTCACTTAATTTGCATACCTGTGTTTTTATTTTAGTTTATTTTATACAAAGGCTGCATCTAACCCTTTAGATTTATTTTATAATACCAAGAGTAGATTTATAGATCTCCAAGTCTATGCACTCTCAAGGAACAAGGAATATTTCTATGTTTACAAAAAAGCAAAATAATGTCCTAACAGGTCAGACACTCTTAGTAGATACTGGTGCCGGAGCACAAGTGGGAGGGAGGATTTTAAGGCTGGCATTCAATTAATTCCCCCAATTGTGAAGAATTCATACCATGCACCTGGCCTCTTTATGAGACATTGTACGGCAGAAATTGACATTTTTCTCTTGTGGAAATGTCTTTGTCTTTCCCATAGCCATATATTTATCAGAGTTTTACCTTCCCCTGTTATAGAGATCTGAAATACAAACAAAACCAGAACAAGACATTGTTCATGGATAGCGTAAAAATAGAAAATAGAATCCAGTGTGAAGGTTGTGACATATTTTTGTGAGAAGTAAGAAATTCCCACTTGTTTATTAAAATGCTTGATATCACGATAAGTACAATAAAAAAAATCAAGGATAAAAACATATAGTATAAGGCCTTATGCACACAAGTGTTTTTTTGTGGGCAGGAAGTAATGGGTCATATGCTGTTGCTCATGGACCATCTGATATCCATAGGCATTGACTGCCATCCTTTGCACTGTGGACAGCTAATGCCTCACTGTTTCACGGTGCATGCACTGCAAAAGGCAATTGCGCAGTTAACTGCAGTTTGTGCATGATCATGTGCATGAGGCTGAACAAATATTGAGCCATTATCATTATTATGTTCTCATGATGCAGGTTTCTCATGATGCAGGTTTCAACATTCCATCCAAATTAATGATAAAATTTAAAAAAGTTTTTAAAAAATCAGTTTTAAAAAATAAAATAAATTAAAATTAAAATAAATCATTTGTAATTTCTCCAACAATTCATAGAAAAAAAATAAGTAGTCATTATTATACAAATATTAATAACTGTAAAATATATTTATTAGTGGATTAAATAACTTTTATTTTTCTGTTTATGTAGTTCTGTGAACATACATGAAATGCTGCCATCCCTTGTAATTAATTTGTTAGGATCTCTTCACATCTGAATTGGAGGCTCCTCTGTTGATAACAGCATGCGGTGTTATTTTCAAGACATATAAAAAAAATAGAACCCAAGGACCCCATTATAAGTTAGAGGGGTTTAATGGCATTCATTGGTGCTTGTCATGTGACCAATTTCTTACACAGAGAAAACATACATAATATCTTTTCCAGTATGTATCTGGTGTACAAATAAAAAATATATGAATGTTTGATACATGATACAATGACTAATAGTGTATCTCAGCAGGATGGCAAGCCTGATTTCTTTTACCCAAGAATGCTTTTGATGTTTTCATTTTACATATCTAACCTATGACTAAAATCCCTACTTGACCTATTAAGTTTCAGAAAGGTTATCCAGTTGGGAACTTCTTGTGCCAATAATTATCAAACTACTCCAAGAGGTTTGTTTCCTAGCATGTCTAGAAGGAAGCAGGAATGAGTCAGTATAATATAGACTAGACCATCATATCCCTGGCTGTATTTGTACTCCTGACTCATTCTAAGTTGAACATATGAAAAAGTTGAATGGAACTCACACTATAAACTAAAGTCAAGTGGACCATTGATGTTAATTTACTACATTACAGTTATTATTTTTAAACATTGTGCTTATGGTGTTATAATCCACTATATTTCTATTGCTCATACTCCCTGTAGAATACTGTGAGCCCACCAAATGTAATTATTGTATGGACCTGATATAATTATATAGAACATCCACTTGAATTTACCGTATATACTCGAGTATAAGCCTACCCAAGTATAAGCTGAGGCCCCTAATTTTACCACAAAACCCGGTAAAACCTATATTTTTTACTCAAGTATAAGCTGAGTTTGGGTTTTCGGCACATTTTTTTGTGCTGAAAAACTAGGCTTATACTCGAGTATATATGGTATGTGTTATTTTAGTGTGCAGAAGGTGGTACATTTAAGAATATCATATATACTTCATAAATACCCCAACCCAATCTGCTCTGTATCCATGTAATCAACTCTAACAGTGGTGACTTACCTTGCTGTGTACTTGTGGTATTGATAATAATTGTCTACACTATGGTTATATATGATTTTACTTGCTACACATTTTAATGTACAACTAAGTAAAAAACTAAGTAAAAAAATTTAAAGAGAATATCAGTAAATGTAAGGCCCCTACTCCTCCATCATGCCTCCATGCATATGGAGTACAGGGTCACAAGCCCTTGTAGCAGTATGTCATCAGATTCCTGATCTTCCATTGGGAAAAGGTGGTGATGTTCCAGTGACTATAGAAAGCTTTGGACCCTTGCTGTAAACTCACCAAGGTCTGTACATATTGCTTTACTGCACAATGTCTAAATGTTCAGTTTAATGGATTCCCCGTAATTGCACATAGTGCACCGCTCCAATTCAAGAACCTTCTTCTGGGATAACTAGTGGTTGCTATCCTGCTTATGTTATGGAAACTCCAATCTGTTTCCCAAATCTGTACTTTTGCTCACTATAGAATGGACTGTAGTGTGGGCAGTGAATCAGTGATGTGATTTCTAAGGGTCCATACCCCTGGAACCCCCACACATCTGACATTTTAACACTTTTACCATGCATTGCTCCACAACTGGGCCATTGAACACCCGGTCCCAGCCAAAGAACTTTAACACATCACCGCTTCTTGGCATCTATGTACTCTGCCCGCAAACATACTGTGACGTAGTGGTGATGACATCATAATGTGTGGATGGACAAAGCGCATAGATGCTGCTCTGCTGGGAAACTGCAAGCAGCAGAGGAAGCTGGGGCTGGGGGGAGAAGAGGAGCCAGAAGTAAGTATAGAGTTTAATTTTTTTGTCATTTTTACCTGTTCCGATCCCTGGAAAAACAATTTTGGGTGCAGCCCGTCCCCGGATACTAAAAGGTTGCTATCGATAGGTAATTATTTTTCTTGCATAACCACTTATATAGTGTGGTAAACAGCTAGGCATATTTCAATATAATGTGAACAGGAAACTGTTATAAGGCTCTAAACATATTTATCAGAATTCTCATATCTCTACAGCTATGTTAAGCTCTCATTAATCTTTAGAACAGAAAATCCCTTTTGGTAATATTTGCTTGTGTACATACTTTGCTTGTAAACAAGGAGGTAATAAAAAACTACTGAGAACAAAAATCCTTTGGGAATATTCGCAGAGGCCATAGGGCTACGGTTCAGCTATTATATGGGAAATACAGCCCCATAAATATTCTTAATCCATCCTAAATATAGAATAGAACACAATAATATTTTATCTTGAGGCAGATTTTTATGTCTTTGATTCTTCAAAATTAGATAATTAGAGAGAATTGTTTTTTCTAGATGTTTTAAAAAATATTTTCTTGGGCCCTTTATGGCAAAGTATACAAGATCTTAAAGAGAGTGAAAATGTTCCAAATCCTTTACATGATATTCAGGTGGCATGTATAATTAAAAATAGTACCAACTTTAATTAGCGTATCAAGACATCTAACTTTAAAGTGGGTTTCAAGGATAAAGATAGAATGGGTCAGCAATATCACATTAGTGTGGGATCCAACTCTGACACATTGGCCAGCAGCTCTGGGACTGATGCAAGACTCCACTCTCTGTGTAGTGGCTGGGCCAGGTTACTGCAGTTTAGTAACCATTCTCTTGGAGATAATTCTTTGTCATTTTCTGCTTTAGTTACAGTATCAGTGGCTGATGTTAACAGCTGATTGGCAGAGGACAGGTCTTTGAAAATGTTGAAAAATCCTTTGATTTCATGAAAGAAAACTATTGTTTTCTATCTTATTTATTTACATATGGATAAAATACAGGTAGTCCCTGGTTACACACAAGATAGATTCTTTAGGTTTGTTCTTAATTTGAATTTGTATGTAAGTCAGAACTGTATATTTTATAATTGTAGCTTCAGACAATTTTTTTTTTTATGCCAATGACAATTGGATTTTCAAAAATTTTCGCTGTAATGGGAACACGGATTATCAATAAACTTCATTACAGGCAACTTAAAGCTGATCATTGCAGTCTGGGACTAAAGTAAAGCATCCAGAGAGCTTCACCAGAGGTTACAGAGGGCAGAGACGTCCATCTGTAACTAGGGGTTGTCTGTAAGTCCTAAAAGGGATTTTCTCACCAAACAAGATAGGTCCTATTGACATGATAGGGCCTAACTTGCTGACCGGTGGGGGACTCACTGATAAAATCCCCATAGATCATGAGAAAAGGGGGTCCAAGGTTGCAGTGCATGTTCGTTCTGATCCATTCATCTCTCAGAGATAGCTGAGCGCGGTCTGATGGAGATAGGCCTGTGGATAGAGCCTAACTTGTTTGGTGGGAAAACCCCTTCAAGTAGGGTATCGCCTGTATATGTAAATTAACATATATTCCATGAGGTAAGTATATTTCTTTATAAACTACAGTATATAGAAATTTGGATTTTATCCATAATGCAACTCTTTGACTCATTACAAAAATTTACAAAGATCTGTGGATGAACTCTAGATTATTTGTCTGTATTTCATCCAGCATTACCCTATTTCCAGAAAATATACCACCAAGCAAATCCATTTATCTTTATGTCTATGTGAATTACGGCTCCAAACAACCTTACCATTGTACAGGGTTATAATAGAGAACATTTCGTCTGTTTGGGGCCCTATTGTATGTATCTGTTTGGACTTGGCACAATCATAGAACGCTCTGCTGGATGCAGTATTACCTAGATGTGCATCTAAGGGAGAATATCTGAAATGCAGTGCAGCGTGGAGGATGTGGAGCACCTACAGCTCTATATTAAGGAAGCACAGGGACTATGAGCAAAGCTGTTAAGCTTCTGATTTACTGCCCTTCATGAGAATCTTACACAGATGTCTTCACTCACTGATAAAGTATATAGATAACACATTCCATGAAATCATACTGAATGTGCTGAAGTTCAGGCTTTATCCACCCATCAAGATATGAATTTATATGACATGAAACACCTACAATTAGGCCTATATAGGCAATAAATCACAGGGGAACCCCTGTAATCTCCATCCTATGTTTATTTCTGGGCTTAATCGTGAACTTGCAGTTTTTCCCATGATGATATCACTTGTGGTTTCCTGAGAGGCTTCTTATCTTATATAATAGAGCAGTGAGCTGAATGCTGAAAACAAGGCATGTTTATTGTTCGCTTTCATGTCACTGATATAAAGCAGATAATCACTAGGCTTCTCACATCTGGCGAACATAAGGGAATGCCTTCCAAGTGTCAGTGGAAATACAATTAAACATTTAATTTCATTATTAAGTAATGAAGTGGCTATAACTACTTGTGTGGGGTGCATGGCTTGTATCTCTGTGGGGTAGAATAATATGATGCATTCATGTAACATTAGTATAAATAATCTGCCTGTACAAAACAAGAGGCTATAATTTCACATGCCATTAACAGTAATTAATAGCATTACTGTGACTACTTGTGTATACATATGTGTTCTATTCAGATGTTATCTTATTCCATACCTTAAGAAGAGAACTAAGTAGTATTTTAAGCTAGCTTTTTTAGTTAGCCAAAAAAGGTATCAACAACTGAGGATTCTTCACTTTCATCAGTAAGGAAGTTGTATGGCTACCTTGCTTTCTAGGCGGACTGACCTATCTTGTCATCTCAAGCAACCATGTACTGCGCAAATGTTGATGTTTGACTCATTCATCTCTAGATCTTGTAATTTGTAAAACAGCCACTAACACAAATGTGCTATAGATCCTATATCACATGATTCGAGGAGAACCAAGATGTAGACAGAATACCAATACATTAACTGCTGGGTGATGTATAGCAAATAGAAGTGGGTAGTGAATTTCATTAGTTTCTCGTTAGAAATATATCTACTTTATATTTCAATGGACAGCATTAAATAAAAAGTGTTTTATGCAGTAGTATAATATTATATAAGTATTTATATTTTGTATACACTAAGGACCTTTCATAATTTCTTAGATTAAGAACATACATTTTCACTATATCACTATATAAGGTGTGGATGTGTGGGCTCTTCGAAGGTTGGTATAATTTGAATTCTGTCCCAAATGTATTTATTTTTTTCAAGGCACCAGCCCCATTTGACCCAGTTGTCTTAATTGGCAGGAGACTATGTATTGTGGCCACTAACTTGGTGCAATACTGCATGGCATCCGCTGTTTCTGTGATGCTTTTGGTACTCTGGGGCCGTAGTCTGCCAGTATAGGTACTGCTCGGTCTTGGTCCCTGCTGGCACCATGTTGCAGCAATGGTGGACGCCATGTGATGCTGCACCCACTAGTGAAGGAGCCCACTATAGACCATGAACATCGCCATGAATGTAATGTAAGAACCAAAAGTTTGATTTGTTAATGTAGCCTAGTGGCAATAAATCTGTATCTAAGTAGAAAAACAGCTGACAAATGAGCAAACAATTGTTTTTATGGATATGGTATGATCAATAACAGCTGCACCACTCTGGTTGTAAGCAGGAGTTGTGATACTGACAATATACTTAAGGACACCAGACTTATAGGCGACCCCTAGTTAAAGACAGACCCCTCTGCCCACTGTGATCGCTGGTGATACTCTCTGGATGCTTTACCATAATCCCAGACTACAATGATCAGTTGTAAAGTGTCAGTAATGAAGCTTTATTGATAATCCTTGGTCCCGTTACAGCAAAAAATTTTGAAACTCCAATTGACCCTGGGGCAAAAAAAAATTGTCTGGATCTACAATTATAAAATATACAGTTTCGACTTGCATACAAATTCAACTTAAGAACAACCCTATGGAACCTATCTTGTATGTAACCCGGGAACTACCTTTATTCAGTCATAATAAGCAATACTTAAAATCACAGGTCTATTTAAAATACTTAGCAAGTGGTGACATGCTATTGCCTTAAACTGCCATCGATTAACTAGTTCGAAATTTGGCTAAAGAACCATAGGAAAGGGGGGTATATACAGTTGACAATGATTTATGCAGTATTTCAATTATTGCTGTGTATTCCAGATAAATCATATTCAAGGCAGAAACCAGAAGTCTTAGATCTGGTTAACCAAAAATTGATAGATGTGAATACTGAACTACCTTGTTAATAGATGTTTACCCGTTAACCCTTCACCATTGTGCACTGCAGAAAGAAAACTATTTCCGAACATTTGTTCACTCTGATGTTTATAACCCTATGAAACGCAGGATTTTAAACCTGGACATGTGGGAAATATTCTTAGTTATGTAAAAGAAAAGACAAATTAGTTACAGAACTTAATCTGTCAAAATAAAGAGTAGCATGTTGTACTGAATGAGCCCACTTTCTTTTTTTTTCATTGTAGATCTATTTGCCATATTTTATTATAGTACTACGGCCAAGCTACATTAGAGGATGTTATCACTAGAGTGAGTGTAAAATAACTGTTCTTCACTGTTCCCTTTTATGTTGCATTTTGCTATGAGAGTGACTGAGGTTGGAGAAATGTGTTTATTTCATTCCTCCACTTTGTCTCCAGGCAACACGCAGCTCATTTTTTATTTGTTTTGAAAATGACCTTGTTTGACATGTAAAACACTAGGCTGGGGGCAAAAATTGGATGCAAGGAAAGTGCTGCTTTTAACACCAATCCTTTTCTAATAAGTGCCTTTAAGGTATTAACATAAATGGATGTTTTGCTATTTTCCGCTATTATCTTTTTAGTTTATTTGTGTCAGTTACTTATGTAGCCACCTTTCCCACAATTCTGCTATAATACTAGAGATTCAATTAAAAGATCTTCTGAAAATATTTAGACTGTAAAATGTTTCTTCTAAAACTTTTTATTAAGAATAAAAATAATGGCTCATATTTACTTAAAGTTAAACTTATCTTCTGAAAATGTGCCCAATTTATGACAGTGGTGTTGGTTGTGTGATAATTATTGTACATAGACTACTGTCTATGTCAATCATTGGTCACACCAGTTTTTTTTAAATGTGTTATGTTGCATATGTTGCATTTCAAGCTAAGTTCACATTCTCTGGGACTCACCCCATTTTCATGCCATCTTGGAAAGCAGCAGGGTCATTACACTTAGCACTCTGATGTCCCTCTAAAGTTGAACACCAGAAGAGTAATCTTTTGGCTTGTTGAGCTTTTGCTGGCAGATATAGACCTACCAAATTGTTGACCTAAAAATCCCTAAAAGAAAGTATACAATATAATTGTATTTTCATTGTAAAATGCCTGCATCAACTGCAACTACAGTACATGTTATACATTAGCAGCAATGTCAGGCTTCAGTGAACCCCCTGGACCACCGTGGACGATGACACAAGCTGACACCTGGGACTGGAATCTAAGTGGCACCCGGTCTTCACCAGAGCCCGCCGCAAAGCAGGATGGTCATGCTGCGGCATGGTGCAACCAGGTTGTTTCACAGGTGCGACTAGTCCACGGTGACAGCCAAGGTTGAGGTACAGAGACACTAGGCAGTCTAGAGGTCGGGGACAGGCAGGTAGTCAGGGCAGGCGGCAATGGTACAGAATCAGGAACGAAGCAGGAGGTCAGGGCTGGCAGCAAAGCAGCAAAATAAGGGTCAGGTCGGGGGTCACAACAGGAGGACAGGAATCACTGACGAGTAGCTTTCTCTTAGGCATAGGCTAAAAGATCCGGCAGGGAAAGCTTGGAGCAGCCTGTCTTTATAGAAACCCCGGAAAATGAGCAGCGCCAATTTTAAATCTGCAGGCCCTTTAAATCTGTGAGTGCCAGCGCGCACCCTAGGGAGCAGGGACGTGTGCTGGTCAGGCAGGTTGGGAGCAGGAATGAAGAGAGGTGAGCTTGGACCGGGGTGCCGCCACAGAGAGGGGCAAGGGTGTGTCTGCAATCCGAGATGGGGATCGCAGGAGCACCCGTGACAACCGGCATATGGCTGTTAACTTGTAAATTTTTTTTCGTAATGTTTGACTGTGGGTCATATAGTTAAACAAGATCATTCTCTCAAAGGCTTTCCTACAGCTCTGACCTGTTAAATAGTCCCAGCAGCCCCCGGTCACTCTTGTTTTGTACTCAGTTTTCTCTACTTTCGGGGGATTCTTTGACATTTGCCCACTTCCCTTCCTCCAATCTCTCTAGAGCCAGTGGAGCCAATGCCCTCTAAACCTAAGCAGAGCATTGACACATTGTATAGTAAGATTACACATAATGTCGTTCTGCCCAGCATTTTTAGATTGATAATTGGAAAACTGTAAGGGATTACCGACTTTTATTTGCAAATCAATTTCACAGAAAGGACTAAATATTTTGTGCAGCATGTGCAGCAGAAGTCAGGGAACAAGTACTCTTCACTGACAAAGACATTTGTTAAAAACTGTATATGAAGTGGTGGTGCCATCTGTTACAATATTTAGCTATATTTCAACTGAGAAACATATGTCTGATTTGTATTACAATGAAAAGTGGTCTCAAGAACAGCACTGGTTCAAAGGAACTCCTGTCCAAGAAGAACATGCCAGCATTTATATTGTTGTTCTTTTGCATGAGTCAAAAATATATTATTTAAATTATTAAAATTTTCCACAGAGCGGGCATATTTACTAATACTGGTGGGGCACTTCTGGTACAGTATATATATTTGTAAAGGTGCAGAATATACCTGTCCCACATGAAACAGCAAGTGTTTTTAAACTTATTGGATCAGCATTTCTGTACACTATTCTACACTATTGACTATACTTTGCCTCCACAACCTCCACGTTCCCAATTAGAGATGGGCGAATCGATTCTAATGATTCTAACTTCGGTTAGAATTTCAGGAAAAATTCGATTCGTCACGAAGCTTATGCTGATTCGTGGGAACGAAGTTGGTTTTTTCCCCTCATGTTTCTGCTAAATGGGCGCGAGAACAACGTGTTACATGGGGCAGAGAACTCTGGGAAGGAGAAAGGAACACCTCCGATGACATCTGCAGACCTGTAAGCCAATCAGCGACCTGCAGGCTTATGTGATGTCACACAGCCCTATAAAGCCCAGCCATTTTCTATCTCAGCACTTCACACTTCATGTTGTAGCGTCCAGCTGCTGTTATTATACTGTGCGATTCTTGCTGCAATCCCTCGCTGTTCCCTAAGGGGGATCTGTATACCCCAAATAGCAGTTCTATTTAGTGACAAAATCGAATAGGAAGAAATCTGTTTGACTTTCATGCATCTGCAGTAGTGATTGGTGGACCAATGCCTGGTTGTTCTTTAAGAGGGATCTGTATACCCCAAATAGCAGTTCTATTTAGTGACAAAATCGAATAGGAAGAAATCTGTTTGACATTCATGCATTTGCAGTAGTGAGTTGTCAGTTGTGGGTTATCTGTATAACGCACATTGCCATACCTTTTGGGGGCTCTAGTATACAGCCAGATTCACGTGTCAAATCCACGTAGTTTATACAGTGATTTCCACTGAAATTACACTGTCAGTTGTGGGGTATCTGTATAACGCACATTGCAATACCTTTTGGGAGCTCTAGTTTATAGCCAGAATTATGTGTGAAATCCACATAGTTTATACAGTGATTTTCACTGAAATTACACTGTCAGTTGTGGGGTATCTGTATAACGCACATTGCCATACCTTATTCTGACTCTAGTTTACAGCCAGATTTACGTGTGAAATCCACATAGTTTATACAGTGATTTTCACTGAAATTACACTGTCAGTTGTGGGGTATCTGTATAACGCACATTGCCATACCTTATTGTGACTCTAGTTTACAGCCATATTTACATGTGAAATCCACATAGTTTATGCAGTGATTTTCGCTGAAATTACACTGTCAGTTGTGGGGTATCTGTATAACGCACATTGCCATACCTTATTGTGACTCTAGTTTACAGCCATATTTACATGTGAAATCCACATAGTTTATGCAGTGATTTTCGCTGAAATTACACAGTCAGTTGTGGGTTATCTGTATAACGCACATTGCCATACCTTATTGTGGCTCTAGTTTACAGCCAGATTTGCGTGTGGAATCCACATAGTTTATACAGTGATTTTCGCTGAATTTACACTGTCAGTTGTGGGGTATCTGTATAACGCACATTGCAATACCTTTTGGGGGCTCTAGTTTACAGCCAGATTTACGTGTCAAATCCACGTAGTTTATACAGTGATTTTCGCTGAAATTACACTGTCAGTTGTGGGGTAACTGTATAACGCAAATTGCAATGCCTTTTGGGGGCTCTACTTTACAGCCAGATTCACGTGTCAAATCTATGTAGTTTATACAGTGAAATGAGTTGGGGTTCTAACTACCTGCCTCAGCTACTATTCTGATGCCACCCGCCTGATGCCACACATCTGCTGCTAGTTGCACCATCTGCCTCCTACCATCTTTACCAGGGACTGGAATTGTCCGCCACCTCCACACTATATCATGGTGCCACTCTGCAAGCTCCTGCTGCTTCTGATGCCACCTTCACACTATATCATTGTGCCACTCTGCGGGCTCCTACTGCTGCTGCTTCTGATGTCGCCTTCACACTATATCATTGTGCCACTCTGTGGGCTCCTACTGCTGCTGCTTCTGATACCACCAACACACTATATCATTGTGCCACTCTGCCGTTCTTGCTGCTTCTGATGCCACCTTCACACTATATCATTGTGCCACTCTGCGGGCTCCTGCTGCTTCTGATGCCAACAACACACTAAATCATTGTGCCACTCTGTGGGCTCCTCCTGCTGCTGCTGCTACTGATGCCACATTCACACTATATCATTGTGCCACTCTGCGGGCTCCTGCTGCTGCTACTTTTGATGCCACCAACACACTATATCATTGTGCCACTCTGCCGCTCTTGCTTCTTCTGATGCCACCTTCATACTATATAATTGTGCCACTCTGCGGGCTCCTGCTGCTGCTTCTGATGACACCTTCACACTATATCATTGTGCCACTCTGTGGGCTCCTGCTGCTTCCTATGCCACCTTCACACTATATCATTGTGCCACTCTGTGGTTTTCCCTGTTGCTGCCACCATGTTGCTGACACCTGTGGACTCCTGCTGCTGCTTCTTCTGTCGCCACCTCCACTCTCTTATCATTGTGCCACTTTGTGGCCTCCTGTTGCTGCTGCTGCTGATGCCACCTCCACACTATATAATTGTGCCACTCTGTGGCTTTCCCTGTTACTGCCACCATGTTGCTGCCACCTGTGGGATCCTGCTGCTGATGCCACCTCCACACTAAATCATTGTGCCACTCTGTGGCTATCCCTGTTGCTGCCACCATGTTGCTGCCACCTGTGGGCTCCTGCTGCTGCTTCTGCTGCCGCCACCTCCACACTCTTATCATTGTGCCACTTTGTGGCCTACCATTTTTCCACCACCTCCATAATTTGTCATTGTGCCACTCTACAGCCTACTCATGTTGCTGCCAACTGACCGCTGTCTCCCTGGAACACCCTGTGATTTCCATAATGCTGTTTTCACCCTCCATCACTCTATGACGTTGCCACTATGTTTGGTTTTCCCCTTCATTTCATCTGTCAGAAGGATGAAAAGCTTCAGGATTGATAGCCAAAAGCAGGAGTGGATACAGAACACAGAGGACATACAAGTATCCCATTTGCTGCTCATCTCTGTTCTGGATCAACTCCTGTTTGTTTTTGGCTTTAGCCATACTGATGGATTATTGACCGATTGAAAGAGGACACTGATGCGTGAAAAGAAGGGCAAAGTGATCAGTGACGTCAATGCAAAATTACATCCTCTGCGCTCTTTTGGGGGGGCTTTCCACATGTATCCGTATTTAACAGAACAGGTTCTGTCGTAATCTATGGAATCATCTGATGTCAGTGTAAAAAGAGTGTACTCTTTGATGTTATAGTGGGATCTTGGCCCTCAGCTCGGTCCTTTTGAGCTGGCACAGACGTTACCTTGTCAGGCTGCATTCCCGCTTCGCTTATTTGGGGAAGTTGGCCTATGTAAGTGCACATGGAAGTGAAGAGTGAAGCGATTTTAAGAGCCGCGGCTGTCATGTGCGTGTCATACTAAAACACAGCATTGTTTGAAGATCAAACCATGCTCCCTATGCATATTTAAGCTTGGTACAACGTTCTACAACACCCTACAGGCTCTCTACAGCCAGGAAATGCCTGTTTTTTAACGTGATTCATTTTGAATCACTCCCCTGTAAATAATCCACTGATCCAGTCTTTGTAGTCCAGTGATGAAATCAGCATAAGAGAGGAAAACCCCTGACATGATTTATTGTGCTGTATATCCTTGAGTTGCCATATTATGCAATATTGTAAAGTTCATTAATCCAAACTGCTGAATTTCTAAACCCTGAACATGTTTTACATTCTGTTGTGTGTAAATTACTGGTTTATTTTATTATTTTACTCTGTTGTAGACTTAATTTTTTGTTTAGATTACCTGAGGTGAGTTTAATATATTCCTTTTTTGAATGATACTTCTATTACTAGTTTTTCTTTCAACTAGATGTATACCCAGATTACATCATATCGCTATGCACTAACTCTAGATTAGATTAATTTTATATTTTCTTTTACTAACCTAAATCTAAAGTCACACCTAGAAGTGTAGGCATTATACTTGGCACTGACCAATAATAACTGTTTATAGTACCGGTTTATATCTGTGCATGTATATCAGTTTGTCCTGCCACGGCTGGAGACATCAACTTTTCTCTACAGAAACCACATAAAAAAGCAAACAAGTCGATTTTAGTTCTCCTGCCTATTTCATCTCATTGGAGAATTGCAATTAAAGTGCCAATTAAAGTCAATTGTCCTAGTGTTTTTGTAACAGCTATATAAGTTTACAGGAAGCTGGAGATATGCCATGCTACACAGAGGTCTAACAAAGGTTGCTAATGGGGAAGGCATATCATGATTCATGATTCCCTTTCACAACAAAGACTAATAGCTATCCATTCCTTTTCATCTGATCATGAAAAAACCCTTAATGCAGCTGGACCAGATATAAAGAGAATACCACCTGTATACAACAAACACTTGTAATGGAGTTATTAACTATCATTTCAATTCTTGCTTTACTGTTGCTATGTTTGTTCACTAATTATTTGGATCATTTATATTTATTTTTGTAATGCCTCTAAAGTTTTAGGAAGGAAAAACCATTGGGATTATGGCTAAATTTCTAAAATGTACCATTCTGCATATAATGAATAATAATACAGAAAAATATAACACAAAAAGTAATTAACATGGTCATCTGTAAACTATAGATATTTAAGTTCCTATTTCTGTGGGACATGTAAAAGTTAAAACAGAAGCATAAACCCAGAAATGAGGAATAATTCATCTTGTCCCTTTGCTATCCCCAAAACTTCCATTTAGACGCTAAATCTATATATTTGTTTGGCTTACAATCCTTACAATCCACTAGGAAGAAGGAACCATGCATACTTACATGCTGGTGTGTGCCCCCTCGAGGATCAGCTCTTCTTTTAGCGTCTTATAGAAAAATCGTATACAAATTATGCAAATGAGCCCGAGGGGTCTCTCTGGCTCATTTGCATAATTTTGTAAGCATTTTTCCATAAAAAGAAGGGCATAAAAAGCTAAAAGAGTTGTGGATCCTGCCACAGGGGGCACACAGCAGCATGTAAGTTTGCTTGGTTTACAATACTTCATCGTGGTGGTAGATTTCCTATAAGTCATTTTATTCTTCGGGTTTTTTAAGGGGTTGTCCCCTTTGGGGAGTCTATTTTTATTAAAAAGGCTCTCTAGACATGAAGCTTATCTGAGATTTCATGCTGCTTAGATCTCTAGCAATCAGCTTTTATCTACAAGGGAAATAGCAGCAAATGTTTCATTTCCCTGCAGTGCCACCACTGGGGAATTTAAGCATTACACAACTCCCATAAAAAATCAATGGGCTTTCAGTATAATGTGTGGATGCTTTAGGTCCTCCAGGGACAGACTTTGTAGCTGCTTTTTCCTCTGGCTAAGAGATTAGAGTCTTGAATGTTGAAGAGCCACCTTAATTGAATAATTAGATTTTAATTAATTATTACATGTATAGAGCATCTGGTTTTGATGGGAGTACTAGTTCTTTCTTTGAAATTACTGTTCCTAATAACTTAATACACTTTGCTTTTCCATTGTAACTGTGGTTGCTGCGCATTTCTTGGTAAACTCAGCGGTAGCCTCATTTTATCACATATATAAAGGCAGCACACTAGCTGATTGAGTGCTGTGTATGAGAAAAGGAACAGACCACCACTGTCTTCTCCACAAGGGTCCCCTGCAGCTGCCTGCAGTAGGGGACCCGACATTAGACTGCCGTTTGCTCGCCATAGCATATTTATGGCTGCTGGCTGTAAATATACCTTGGACGGTCTGGAAGCAGTTTAAGTTGATCATTCTGCTGAAAGCTAAAATACTGTAATAAAATGATTAATAAAGAAATATAGTGTTTATGTTCAATTGCTAAATTTTTTGTTGATTGCTGAATGATGAGAAGTGCATGAAAAGAATAGTGCTTTTAATATTAAACAAAACTATTTAAAAGGCGTCTTCCTCCTCCCCAAGCATCATAATCTATTTAGAGAATGTTGCAAAGAAATTTATAAAGATTTTAAAATTACCATTGTAACTTTTATCCATTATGCCATTTCTGAGGAATTTTAAGCCAAATGCTAATGAGGCCGTTGGTACCATAGGATTTGTCCTTTGCACCTCGAGCACAGCTAGTCCAGACAAGACCCTTGCTCTCCACATCAGATAAGCAGGAAATTCCAGTGATATTGGAATAATAAGCAGGTGACTAAAGCAGGAATAGCAGTGCTATGGATGCTGTGGACAGGACCTTGTTGCACCAACTGCCTCATTAGCATACAGATTAAACTGGGAATATCTTAGAAATTGTATAATGACTGAAATGTTGGAAATCATAATGCACTAATCTTCATCATGCTGCCAACAGATAATAACTTGTGCTAAGGTGCTAAAATCCTTTTAATTTAGATTTATTAATCTGTCCATGATATAATTCTGTTCTGTAGTTTGCACTAAAAACCTGTCTGCGCAACATTTATAAAGTGTCTCTCCTCTGACTAGTATGACAATAGGGGTATGACCTAATAAAGGGGGCGTGGCCTTGTGTCATAAAGGTCCATGTGCCAGAAATACTGCTAACTCGACAGAATTGTGTCCTAACTCTATGGTGTAAAGTAAGCCAACTAATAGGAGGTGCAGAGTACGACTAGACAGTCTTCTACTATGACAGATTTATCATCCAGCATTAGACAGTTTTATAAATCTGGTGCAGAATACATCTATCTAGTTTAACTCTGCATTGTCTAACCTTAGGACACGTTTTATAAATCTGTCCGATTGTGTGCAGCTATTGCTGTGCAGCCAATCCAGCAAATTGATGCCTATATCTACTACCATGGCTTTGATTGGCCAGGGGAACAACATATCCTGGTCGCTTAGCACACAAACGCCAGACCTTAAATTAAAGTCTGTGTCTGCTCATCTCTAGCCAAAATAATGAAACATTTATAAAATATTATTATTAGAGATGAGCGAACACTAAAATGCTCGGGTACTCGTTATTCGAGACGAACTTTTCCCGATGCTCGAGTGCTCGTCTCGAATAACGAACCCCATTGAAGTCAATGGGAGACTCGAGCATTTTTCAAGGGGACCAAGGCTCTGCACAGGGAAGCTTGGCCAAACACCTGGGAACCTCAGAAAAGGATGGAAACACCACGGAAATGGACAGGAAACAGCAGGGGCAGCATGCATGGATGCCTCTGAGGCTGCATAATCGCACCATTATGCCAAAATTATGGGCAACAGCATGGCCATGACAGAGTGACAGAATGAAGATAGATAGCATCTAAAACATCCAATAATTGACCCTGACACTATAGGGGACGGCATGCAGAGGCAGCGGCAGCAGGCTAGAGAGTGTCATGGCGACATACCCTAAATGGACTCAGGCTTCAAACCAATGGGTGGCAGAGAGGAACCAAAGGAGGTGAGCAAGAAGCGCTCAAATAATATCGGTACATGATAAAAGTTTGCCAGTATATTTTGTGGATTACACAGCAGGGTGGCGACAAAGTTAACATGGAAGCCATGAAAACAACCCAAAATTCTGCCTGACACAGCTCGTTTGATAAGGGGACGATGTATGGAGGCAGTGAACTAGTAGTAGATTAAAGGTGCTGCAGTTAAAACTATGTTAGTTGGATCTTGGCATGGAGCTGGCGCTCCGCTGCCAGGCGAGCTTTCGCCAATCCAAGCCCCTGTCTCTAGGCTACTCCCCAAACAGCACTTCTAAGAACCTTTTGTATAAGATCAAGTGTAGTAGCGTTCTTATAAGTTTAGGATATGCCGGGTGAGGGGAATGTAAACAGATGCGCAAGAAGCGCTGAAATAATATCCCTAAATGGTAAAAGTTTGCAAGTATATTTTGGGGATTACACAGCAGGGTGGCGACAAAGTTAACAACTTTGATGTGGAATGCCCTGTAATAGCTCTTGGGCGGTGTGCCTTTTATCGCCTAGGCTCAGCAGTTTCAGCACCGCCTGCTGTCGCTTAGCGACGGCACTGCTGCTGTGCCTAGAGCTACCGACTGATGGCGCCATGCCCACGGATGGTAATTCGGAGGAGGAGGAGGTGGAGGAGGGGTGGGAGGAGGTATAGTAGGCCTTTGAGACCTGGACCGAGGTAGGCCCCGCAATTCTCTGCGTCGGCAGTATATGACCAGCCCCAGGGTCAGACTCGGTCCCAGCCTGCACCAAGTTAAGTGTAGTAGCGTTCTTATAAGTTTGGGATATGGCGGGTGAGGGGAATGTAAACAGATGCGCAAGAAGCGCATGATGCGCATGGAGCTGGCGTTCCGCTGCCAGGCGAGCTTTCGCCAATCCAAGCCCCTGTCTCTAGGCTACTCCCCAAACAGCACTTCTAAGAACCTTTTGTATAAGATCAAGTGTAGTAGCGTTCTTATAAGTTTAGGATATGCCGGGTGAGGGGAATGTAAACAGATGCGCAAGAAGCGCTGAAATAATATCCCTAAATGGTAAAAGTTTGCCAGTATATTTTGGGGATTACACAGCAGGGTGGTGACAAAGTTAACAACTTTGATGTGGAATCCATGAAAACAACCCAAATTTCTGCCTGACACACCTCGTTTGATAAAGGGACGATGTATGGAGGCAGCTATATGGACGACTTTTGAAGGTAGCAATGGAGACAACGTGTGGAGGCTGCTATGGAGACAATTTAATTTGGATAGTGCCTGTATGTGGCAGTCCCAAACATTTTTCAAACCAGAGGAGCAGGTAGGTGGCCCTCCAGTAAAATGGGATAGATTGAGTGCCTGTATGTGGCAGTCCCAAAAATGTTTCAAACCAGAGGAGCAGGTAGGTGGCCCTCCAGTAAAATGGAATAGATTGAGTGCCTGTATGTGGCAGTCCCAAAAATTGTTCAAACCAGAGGAGCAGGTAGGTGGCCCTGCAGTAAAATGGAATAGATTGAGTGCCTGTATGTGGCAGTCCCAAAAATTGTTCAAACCAGAGGAGCAGGTAGGTGGCCCTGCAGTAAAATGGAATAGATTGAGTGCCTGTATGTGGCAGTCCCAAAAATTGTTCAAACCAGAGGAGCAGGTAGGTGGCCCTGCAGTAAAATGGAATAGATTGAGTGCCTGTATGTGGCAGTCCCAAAAATGTTTCAAACCAGAGGAGCAGGTAGGTGGCCCTCCAGTAAAATGGAATAGATTGAGTGCCTGTATGTGGCAGTCCCAAAAATTGTTCAAACCAGAGGAGCAGGTAGGTGGCCCTGCAGTAAAATGGAATAGATTGAGTGCCTGTATGTGGCAGTCCCAAAAATGTTTCAAACCAGAGGAGCAGGTAGGTGGCCCTCCAGTAAAATGGAATAGATTGAGTGCCTGTATGTGGCAGTCCCAAAAATTGTTCAAACCAGAGGAGCAGGTAGGTGGCCCTGCAGTAAAATGGAATAGATTGAGTGCCTGTATGTGGCAGTCCCAAAAATTGTTCAAACCAGAGGAGCAGGTAGGTGGCCCTGCAGTAAAATGGAATAGATTGAGTGCCTGTATGTGGCAGTCCCAAAAATGTTTCAAACCAGAGGAGCAGGTAGGTGGCCCTCCAGTAAAATGGAATAGATTGAGTGCCTGTATGTGGCAGTCCCAAAAATTGTTCAAACCAGAGGAGCAGGTAGGTGGCCCTGCAGTAAAATGGAATAGATTGAGTGCCTGTATGTGGCAGTCCCAAAAATTTTTTAAAACAGAGGACCGGGTAGGTGGCCCTCCAGAAAAATGGAATAGATTGAGTGCCTGTATGTGGCACTCACAAAAATTGTTTCAAACAGAGGACCGGGTAGGTGGCCCTCCAGAAAAATTAAATGCATAAAGTACTATAGGTAGAGCCAGTGGGCCCTGTCAAAAAATAGCCAGTTTCCTCTGCTTTACTGTACAAAGAGCAGGAGAAGGAGGAAAATGAGGAGGAGGAGGAGGAGTGGATAAATTATTCAGGTTGAGCTTCCTTCACCTGCTGGAGATTGGAAATTAGGAGAAATCCATGCTTTATTCATCTTGATAAGCGTCAGCCTGTCAGCGCTGTCAGTCGACAGGCGTGTACGCTTATCGGTGATGATGCCACCAGCTGCACTGAAAACCCGCTCGGACAAGACGCTAGCGGCAGGGCAGGCAAGAACCTCCAAGGCGTAGAGCGCCAGTTCGTGCCACATGTCCAGCTTTGAAACCCAGTAGTTGTAGGGAGCTGTGTGATCATTTAGGACGATGGTATGGTCAGCTACGTACTCCCTCACCATCTTTCTGTAAAGATCAGCCCTACTCTGCCGAGACTGGGGACAGGTGACAGTGTCTTGCTGGGGTGACATAAAGCTGGCAAAAGCCTTGTAAAGCGTACCCTTGCCAGTGCTGGACAAGCTGCCTGCTCGCCTACTCTCCCTCGCTACTTGTCCCGGAGAACTACGCACTCTGCCGCTAGCGCTGTCAGAAGGGAAATACTGTTTCAGCTTGTGCACCAGGGCCTGCTGGTATTCATGCATTCTCACACTCCTTTCCTCTCCAGGGATGAGAGTGGGAAGATTTTGCTTGTACCGTGGGTCCAGGAGAGTGAACACCCAGTAATCGGTGCTGGAATAAATTCTTTGAACGCGAGGGTCACGGGATAGGCAGCCTAGCATGAAATCTGCCATATGCGCCAGAGTACCAACGCGTAAGAATTCACTCCCCTCACTGGCCTGACTGTCCATTTCCTCCTCCTCCAACTCCTCCAACTCCTCTTCTTCTGCCCATACACGCTGAACAGTGAAGGACTCAACAATGGTCCCCTCTTGTGTCTCGCCAACATTCTCCTCCTCTTCCTCCTCATCCTCCTCCACCTCCACCTCCTCCGATATGCGCTGAGAAACAGACCTCAGGGTGCTTTGGCTATCAACAAGGGAATATTCTTCCCCCGTCTCTTGTGACGAGCGCAAAGCTTCCGACTTCATGCTGACCAGAGAGTTTTTCAACAGGCCAAGCAGCGGGATGGTGAGGCTGATGATGGCGGCATCGCCACTGACCATCTGTGTTGACTCCTCAAAGTTACTCAGCACCTGACAGATATCAGACATCCACGTCCACTCCTCATTGTAGACTTGAGGAAGCTGACTGACCTGACTACCAGTTCTGGTGGAAGTTGACATCTGGCAGTCTACAATCGCTCTGCGCTGCTGGTAAACTCTGGATAACATGGTCAGTGTTGAATTCCACCTCGTGGGCACGTCGCACAACAGTCGGTGAGCGGGCAGTTGGAGGCGGCGCTGCGCTGCCCTGAGAGTGGCAGCATCTGGGCTGGACTTCCTGAAATGCGCACAGATGTGGCGCACCTTCGTGAGCAAATCAGACAGATTGGGGTATGTCTTGAGGAAACGCTGCACTATCAGATTTAACACATGGGCCAGGCATGGCACATGTGTCAGTCTGCCGAGTTGCAGAGCCGCCACCAGGTTACGGCCGTTGTCACACACAACCATTCCCGGCTTGAGGTTCAGCGGTGCCAGCCACAGATCAGTCTGCGCCGTGATGCCCTGTAATAGCTCTTGGGCGGTGTGCCTTTTGTCGCCTAGGCTCAGCAGTTTGAGCACCGCCTGCTGTCGCTTAGCGACGGCACTGCTGCTGTGCCTAGAGCTACCGACTGATGGCGCCGTGCCCACGGATGGTAGTTCGGAGGAGGAGGTGGAGGAGGGGTGGGAGGAGGAGGAGGCATAGTAGGCCTGAAACACCTGGACCGAGGTAGGCCCCGCAATCCTCGGCGTCGGCAGTATATGAGCAGCCCCAGGGTCAGACTCGGTCCCAGCCTCCACCAAGTTAACCCAATGTGCCGTCAGCGATATATAGTGGCCCTGCCCGGCAGCACTCGTCCACGTGTCCGTGGTCAGGTGGACCTTGTCAGAAACGGCGTTGGTCAGGGCACGGATGATGTTGTCTGACACGTGCTGGTGCAGGGCTGGGACGGCACATCGGGAAAAGTAGTGGCGGCTGGGGACCGAATACCGAGGGGCGGCCGCCGCCATGAGGTTGCGAAAGGCCTCGGTCTCTACTAGCCTATAGGGCAGCATCTCCAGGCTAAGCAATCTGGAGATGTGCACATTAAGGGCTTGGGCGTGCGGGTGGGTTGCACTATATTTGCTTTTCCGCTCCAGCGTCTGGGGTATGGAGAGCTGAACGCTGGTGGATGCTGTGGAGGATCGTGGAGGCGACGATGGGGTTTTTGTGGCAGGGTCCTGGGCAGGGGGCTGACTAGCAGCTGACACAGGGGAAGGAGCAGTGGTGTGCACGGCCGGAGGTGAACGGGCTTGTTGCCACTGAGTGGGGTGCTTAGCATTCATATGCCTGCGCATACTGGTGGTAGTTAAGCTAGTAGTGGTGGAACCCCTGCTGAGCCTGGTTTGGCAAATGTTGCACACCACAGTCCGTCGGTCATCCGGTGTTTCCTTAAAGAACCTCCACACTTCTGAAGATCTAGCCCTCGCCGCAAGAGCCCTCACCACGGGAGCTTCACTAGTTGACAGTGGCGCTGATGCACCAGCTCTGGCCCTGCCTCTCCGTCTGGCCCCACCACTGCCTCTTCCAACCTGTTCAGGTCGAGGACTCTCCTCCGTCTCAGAAGCACTGTGTTCACCCGGCCTCTCAACCCAGCTTGGGTCTGTCACCTCATCATCCTCCGATCCCTCAGTCTGCTCCCCCCTCGGACTTCCTGCCCTGACAACAACTTCCCCACTGTCTGACAACCGTGTCTCCTCATCGTCGGACACCTCTTTACACACTTCCACTACGTCAAGAAGGTCATCATCACCCACAGACTGTGACTGGTGGAAAACCTGGGCATCGGAAAATTGCTCAGCAGCAACCGGACAAGTGGTTTGTGACTGTGGGAAGGGTCCAGAAAACAGTTCCTCAGAGTATGCCGGTTCAAATGCCAAATTTTCCTGGGAGGGGGCAGACTGGGGGGGAGGAGGCTGAGGTGCAGGAGCTGGAGGAGTGGCGATTTCGGTGACATGGGTGGACTGCGTGGAAGACTGACTGGTGGTGGACAAATTGCTCGAAGCATTGTCAGCAATCCACGACATCACCTGTTCGCACTGTTCTGGCCTCAACAGTGCTCTACCACGAGTCCCAGTAACTTCAGACATGAACCTAGGGAGTGTAGCTCTGCGGCGTTCCCCTGCTCCCTCATCAGCAGGTGGTGTCTCACCCCGCCCAGGACCACGGCCTCTGACCCCTGCAGTAGTTGGACGCCCACGTCCCCGCCCTCGTCCTCTACCCCTAGCCCTCGGGTTAAACATTTTTAAAATGAGAGTTATAACTTTATTTTTTTTTTTACTTTTTTTTTTTTTTTTTTGTTTGTTTTTTTTTTTTTTGTGTTTTTTGTTTTTTTTTGAGTTTTTAAAACCAAACAATGCTATCCTATTGCTATGGCTATTTTCTAGCCAAGTATCAAAGGAAGCACAGTACTATGCCAGATGAGATGACACTGAGTTATTGCCTAATAGAAATCCAACCCCTACTGAATTTTGCCACTTCGGCCTTTGCTATGGATATGTGCGCCACTAAGCGCAGAACACAGCGGTCGCAAGTCCCACTACAAATTGCTCAGAATTGGCAAGTACATGCACTGCAGAAACTACAGCCACCAGCAGATCAACCAGAAATCAAATATATAGAACGCTACTGTAGGCTTCAAGATCAAGAAGCTGTTTGTATTCTCCTATGGCTATTTTCTAGCCAAGTATCAAAGGAAGCACAGTACTATGCCGGATGAGATGACACTGAGTTATTGCCTAATAGAAATCCAACCCCTACTGAATTTTGCCACTTCAGCCTTTGCTATGGATATGTGCGCCACTAAGCGCAGAACACAGCGGTCGCAAGTCTCACTACAAATTGCTCAGAATTGGCAAGTACATGCACTGCAGAAACTACAGCCACCAGCAGATCAACCAGAAATCAAATATATAGAACGCTACTGTAGGCTTCAAGAAGCTGTTTGTATTCTCCTATGGCTATTTTCTAGCCAAGTATCAAAGGAAGCACAGTACTATGCCGGATGAGATGACACTGAGTTATTGCCTAATAGAAATCCAACCCCTACTGAATTTTGCCACTTCAGCCTTTGCTATGGATATGTGCGCCACTAAGCGCAGAACACAGCGGTCGCAAGTCTCACTACAAATTGCTCAGAATTGGCAAGTACATGCACTGCAGAAACTACAGCCACCAGCAGATCAACCAGAAATCAAATATATAGAACGCTACTGTAGGCTTCAAGAAGCTGTTTGTATTCTCCTATGGCTATTTTCTAGCCAAGTATCAAAGGAAGCACAGTACTATGCCGGATGAGATGACACTGAGTTATTGCCTAATAGAAATCCAACCCCTACTGAATTTTGCCACTTCGGCCTTTGCTATGGATATGTGCGCCACTAAGCGCAGAACACAGCGGTCGCAAGTCCCACTACAAATTGCTCAGAATTGGCAAGTACATGCACTGCAGAAACTACAGCCACCAGCAGATCAACCAGAAATCAAATATATAGAACGCTACTGTAGGCTTCAAGATCAAGAAGCTGTTTGTATTCTCCTATGGCTATTTTCTAGCCAAGTATCAAAGGAAGCACAGTACTATGCCGGATGAGATGACACTGAGTTATTGCCTAATAGAAATCCAACCCCTACTGAATTTTGCCACTTCAGCCTTTGCTATGGATATGTGCGCCACTAAGCGCAGAACACAGCGGTCGCAAGTCTCACTACAAATTGCTCAGAATTGGCAAGTACATGCACTGCAGAAACTACAGCCACCAGCAGATCAACCAGAAATCAAATATATAGAACGCTACTGTAGGCTTCAAGAAGCTGTTTGTATTCTCCTATGGCTATTTTCTAGCCAAGTATCAAAGGAAGCACAGTACTATGCCGGATGAGATGACACTGAGTTATTGCCTAATAGAAATCCAACCCCTACTGAATTTTGCCACTTCAGCCTTTGCTATGGATATGTGCGCCACTAAGCGCAGAACACAGCGGTCGCAAGTCTCACTACAAATTGCTCAGAATTGGCAAGTACATGCACTGCAGAAACTACAGCCACCAGCAGATCAACCAGAAATCAAATATATAGAACGCTACTGTAGGCTTCAAGAAGCTGTTTGTATTCTCCTATGGCTATTTTCTAGCCAAGTATCAAAGGAAGCACAGTACTATGCCAGATGAGATGACACTGAGTTATTGCCTAATAGAAATCCAACCCCTACTGAATTTTGCCACTTCAGCCTTTGCTATGGATATGTGCGCCACTAAGCGCAGAACACAGCGGTCGCAAGTCTCACTACAAATTGCTCAGAATTGGCAAGTACATGCACTGCAGAAACTACAGCCACCAGCAGATCAACCAGAAATCAAATATATAGAACGCTACTGTAGGCTTCAAGAAGCTGTTTGTATTCTCCTATGGCTATTTTCTAGCCAAGTATCAAAGGAAGCACAGTACTATGCCAGATGAGATGACACTGAGTTATTGCCTAATAGAAATCCAACCCCTACTGAATTTTGCCACTTCAGCCTTTGCTATGGATATGTGCGCCACTAAGCGCAGAACACAGCGGTCGCAAGTCTCACTACAAATTGCTCAGAATTGGCAAGTACATGCACTGCAGAAACTACAGCCACCAGCAGATCAACCAGAAATCAAATATATAGAACGCTACTGTAGGCTTCAAGAAGCTGTTTGTATTCTCCTATGGCTATTTTCTAGCCAAGTATCAAAGGAAGCACAGTACTATGCCAGATGAGATGACACTGAGTTATTGCCTAATAGAAATCCAACCCCTACTGAATTTTCCCACTTCGGTCTTTGCTATGGATATGTGTGCCACTAAGAGCTAAACACAACGGTAGCAAGTCCCCCTGCTAATTCCTCACAAAATGGTAAAAGATGCAAATTAAAATAAAAAAAGTAGAACGTTATTGTAGCCCTAAGAAGGGCTGTTGGGTTCTTTGAGAATCACTCCTGCCTAACAGTAAGCTAATAGAACACCCTAACGCTTTCCCTGAGCAGCAGCAGCTCTCTCCCTAGCGGCATCCAGAGACAGAATGATCCGAGCAGCGCGGCCAGCGGCTAGTCTATCCCAGGGTCACCTGATCTGGCCAGCCAACCACTGCTATCGACGTGTAAGGGTACCACGTCATGCTGGGTGGAGTGCAGAGTCTCCTGGCTTGTGATTGGCTCTGTTTCTGGCCGCCAAAAAGCAAAACGGCGGGAGCTGCCATTTTCTCGAGCGGGCGAAGTATTCGTCCGAGTAACGAGCAGTTTCGAGTACCCTAATGCTCGACCGAGCATCAAGCTCGGACGAGCATGTTCGCTCATCTCTAATTATTATTAAAAATATTTGGAAAAATAGGGTTAATCTCTTGAATTTGTACAGCTATTATGAACATTATCTAAATAAGTAATTAAGTATAGAAATTATTATTACCGTAGCAACGGACATTATTTGCTGCCGTCATTACATTTTCTATAAACTTCACAGAAGTGAACAGTTTTCACAAAATACTTTAAATGTATAAAGAGTCGCAAACCTTTGTTAATCAGTCTAATAAATCTCGTCTTCTGATTGTGGAGGAGTCTATCCTTCTATTAAATTGACACAATAGGCTCACCTGGTCTTGTTTTTAAATTCTGTAGCAGATGGTAATGGACAATGGAGAACCTCTTGTTTCAAGCACAATACAGATGTTCGCAAAGCTCTTTGATAATGTGTGTTTTGAAAATCAAAGTCTAACAATGTTAAAGGAAATCTACCAGTTAAAAATAGTAAAAAAAACAGGTACAAATACTCACCTACACTCCTCTTCATCCTGATCCCGGCACTGCCTTCTCTAAGCTTGACACGCTGGGATTTTTGATTATTTTTACCGTAATTGCTTGATTTCCTTTAACTTATCTAATTAAGGGTTATTGGTTCATTCACTTCCATTTACTGAAACCAACTTGGATGACCTCATTACAACATGTCAAACATAGACATTGATATATTCTAAGACCCTGATGATGTTATGAATAAATGGTACACTTTTACATTTATACAAAACTACTTATAAACCATCATATACAATGAAATTATTTGAAATGTTTGTAATATCGGGTCAGGAAGTAGGGTGTTTGTGACTTCTTTGTAATAACCTATATTTGGTTGAATAAAAAAATAATAACATAACATTTAAGAATGTTCTTAGCAATGCATTAATTCTGTGATGCAAAGGGGAGCCATATTTGACCCTTTGGGGGACATTTATTATCGTATCTGCGCCTAACAAATGCCAGGATCTTTAGTTTTTTGGGCGCAGAATTGTTGCGGATGATTTATAATGAGTTTGCGCCAGAAAGAACAGATGTTTCCGACTATCCTGACTCCTCCGTATTTTTTTGGCGCAAGTGGGCATGGCCTCGCTTTTCCATATTATCCATCACATTTATGTGTATTTTGTCAGCATTTTAAGGCACAATTTTTGCCGTACAATAGACCAAGGTAAAGTTAGGGGGCAAAATTAAGGCGCAGTCCATGTAATATTTTGGCGCACTCATCTCATTGATGTTGGCATTTTTTTGGTGCACAACTGATTACAGGCAGTACCCGGGTTACATACAAGATAGAGTTTGTAGGTTTGTTCTTAAGTTGAATTAGTATGTAAGTTGGAACTGTATATTTTATCATTGTAATCCCAGACAAAACTTTTTTGGTCTCTGTGACAATTGGATTTTAAAAATGTTGGGTTGTCTTAAGAATCAATATTAACACTAAAGCTTCATTACAGACACATTTGATAACTGTTATAGCTGTTTATTGTAGCCAAGGCCAAAAGTACAATAAATTAGCAATATTCAGAGGTCCATTTGTAACTAGGGGTGGTATGTAAGTCGAATGTTCTTAAGTAGGGGACCACCTGTATTATCATCTACCCATTATTTACTTACAGCTGTGCGCCACTTTAAAACATTGGGCTGTGCTTCCCGGAGACTGATCTCCGATGTCGACAGTCGTGCTTGCGCTGAAATGCTTACCACAAACTTTATGGAGTTCAGTTTAGGGTAGGGCTATAAACCACTGTATGAATCAGGAAGAGCAGTGTCAGGGGCTTAGGAGCTTGTCTCTGAACTAAGCTATATCCCGTATCCATTCTGTGTAGACAGTGTATATATGCTTAATAGGGGCTCTCTATAGCAAGAGACTTTAAAGCCAGATTAAAAAAAAAAAAAACATGTTAAATGCTTTAAAAGGTATATATTATACAAACAAGGATAAAACAGCTCTCTGTATAAGGTCAATGCATATTTAAACCAGCAAACATATGTGCCCGACCCTGGGTTTCGCCATATATGGCTTCTTCCGGGGAATTTGTCATGACTTCTGCTATCTTTGACAAATACACTTTTAACACAGCCATGTGTGAATATGTTCTTAAAAGGGAGAAAGAAGTAAGTACCTAAGATTTTTAGGCTTAGTTGATAAAGTGTGTATAAATGGCCTTATTTATTAGGCATGATCCATATTGTACCATAGAGTGTATGAACTCTCAAACAGCATGTTTCTTCATCTCATCCTCTTCTTAATTTAGCACAGTGTCCTATAATTCTGTTTCAGTTTACCTTCACTGAAATTTTCTAATTAAACTTTGCTGACTTTTCTACCTACCACCTGAGTTGTGCAGAAATTGGTTGTGGCATGTTTTTATTTTTTATTGCTACTGAGTTTGAATCAAATTATTGCTGAAGTAAACAGTGACTGAAAAAATTAACTGATTTTTTAAATGTCAGCTAGCGGTCACAAAGGTTTAAAATAGGTAACAAAACGGAGTGAACATATGGTATTGGAACTGGCACATTTATTTTACATTATTTTATTATCAAGATATTTATTAGTGTCACATCTTGTCAATTTATTGTTGATGAGATACATTTGCTTGAGGCCTTATTCACAAGTTAGTGTTTTGGTGGTCTTTTTGCATCAGTTATCATGAGCCAAAACCAGAAACGGGGCAAACATACAGAACAAATACAAATCTGAGTATTGGTTGACAAAAACTGATGTAAAACAAGGATTGATGGAGACCGTATTTTTCTTTTTTCTATTGTGGTAATTAAGTAATAGTAGGCAAATATTGCTACAATCTCTACAAAATTCCTATCCTAATTTACGAAGCCTAAATGACATTTTAATGATAGGCTGCAGATCCTTTCATGGCAGATACTGAAATAATGGAAGTGATGATTTTCATACTTCCACAGTGAATGGCTTGGCTCTTACCATGGAATAAAGGAGAAAGCTTTTGAGTGTGCCAGTGGGACTATGTCCCTTGTTTTGAGGTGTGATCCTTATCTCCCTTGCAAACAGAGATGTCAGTGGAGGGCCAACTTCATGCACTGACATTGATTTTTATTTATTTGTTTTCTTCATTCTTTAGTGAAGAATTTAATTGAATTGGAAGAACATGGAGTTATTTTTTTATTAGAAATTGAAGTGCACCATGAGCATTAAAACACACACTTGTATGTTTAAATATGGATTTATATTCCAGGATTGCAGCTGGACTAGGGAGACTTGGTGAGCTCAAAATGCTGTAATGATCTGCTTCACAGCCCCTCTCATACTCTTTGAGTGACTGCTGTAGTATTCAAGAAGAAACCTTTTACTCAAAGCTGAGGGGGGGGGGGGGGTTCTGTGAAGCAGTGCAATACAGAGTTAGACACCTATTACATTCTTGTATTGATTGGGCCATTACAACATCCACATTGTGTTTCCCTGAGTACCACAAATTCACGACTGTTGTAGCAAAGAGACTAAAAAGGAGTTATAGGATATAGGAAGATGTGTCATTGCATAAAAATGTGACATTGAGTCATGGGAACTACTGTATAGAAGAACTAATGTGGAGTTATTGAAATAATGGATTAATATTTGATGTCTGTTTTCGTAGGATTTTGGTTCTCTCTAGCCTTCTATATGGCAAAGCGTGTTACTTTTGAAAACTAATGTTTCTCCCTAACTCCGCTCATGTCAATTTTGTTTCTGAGAAAATTACTGTTTGCTCTTCTCCTGACCTAGGCTGTCAGCAAGCTTCATTTGACTCATTCTTCAGGTTTCAGCAGTATATTTGCATATTTTCTTGCAGTAATTTACTGTATGTTTTAAAATAGAAACAGAGAACAAAACTTTCAATACACTTCCTAACAAAGAATGAAACAACTTATTACAATTTGGGGTTTTGCACAGAAACTTGTAAAAGTACTTGGGGGTATTGGTGGATGGTAAACTTCATTTTAGTGACCAGAGCCAGGCGGCTGCTGCTAAAGCAAATAAAATTATGGGATGTATCAAGAGAGGAATAGATTCTCATGATAAAGACATAGTTTTGCCCTTATACAAATCCCTGGTCAGACCACACTTGGAATATTGTGTACAGTTTTGGGCACCAGTGTATAAAAAGGATACAGTAGAGCTGGAACTGGTGCAGAGGAGAGCAACCAGGATTATTAGGGGAATAGGGGAATGGAAATACAATGACAGATTACAAAATTTGGGATTATTCAGTTTAGAAAAAAGACGACTGAGGGGAGACCTCATTACATTCTACAAATACCTGAACAAATCCTTATCCAAGGACTGACAAGTAACAAACACATGAACACTTTTAGTCTTAGTGTAATACCTGTATCTAAGCCTATATCAATTAATATCATTTTTTTAAATATCAATTTTGATGTGTGAATTAGTAAAAGTTAAAATGCAAATACATCAGCCAGTTTGTAAGATTTGAGATGTATTTTTTGTAAATTTGTCAAATTAGTAGCAAATTAAATTTTTTGTACAGTTTTTTGTTTTTACTAGAATGCCAATAAAGTAATAAAGTTTTTAATAAAACGCCAATAAAGTAAAAATAAAGGCCTGATGCACACATGTATGTTGGCCCAGTCCACTGGACTGCACACATGCACAAGCCAGGAGTACTTGAATTATATAGAAATATACAAGGACTTCCCATCTTCTGGCCAAACTGCATTGCTACTATGTTATCTGTTACTGTGCTGGCAGGAAGTCCTTGTATCTATTTCTGTATAATGCGAGGGATCCTACCCTGAGCAAGGTGTGTAGTTCCTGATATCAGGCCAACATATGTTCCTATTCACAGGAGCTGTATGTATTGCTTGTGTTTTAAGCTGCATTTGTGCATCCGGTCAAACAAGTATTATTTTATGGGGATTTTTTTATTATTTCATAGGGATTTTATAGAGCATCAGAATGATTTTTTTCTTTGTGCCCCAGTCTTCACCCATTAACGACCTGGCCTTTTTTTTGTTTTTTAATTTCCATTTTTTACTCCCCACTTTCAAAAACCTTTTTATTTTTACATGTAAAGAGCTCTGTGATGGCTTGTTTTCTGCGTAACAAATTGTACTTCATAGTGACAGAATTTAATATTCCATGTCGTGTACTGAGAAGTGGGAAAAAATTCCAAATGCAGTGAAAATGGTGAAAAAACGCATTTGTGCCGTATTCTTGTGGGCTTGGATTTTACAGCTTTCACTGTGCGCTCCAAATGACAGGTCTTCTTTATTCTTTGGGTCGGTACAATCACAGGAATAGCACATTTATATAGGTTTTATAATGTTTTCATACATTTACAAAAATGAAAGCCTCCTGTAAAAATTTTATTTTTATTTTGCCATCATCTGGAGCTAATAGCTTTTTCATACTTTGGTGTACAGAGCTGTAGGGTACTTTAACCCTAGGTTGTCTGATTGATCCTATCTTATACTGCTATACTACAGTATGTTACAGGATTTTCCTCCGCATTCATTACAATGTGCTGATAGCACATTGTAATGAAGAGGTTAACATGAGTCAACCTCAGGTCTTTAGAAGACCTGAGGCAGTCATGGCAACGGATCAGCGCTCCCTGATGACGTCACGGGAAGCGACGACCCTCGGCAAGATGGCCGCGCCGTAAGCCCACTACATGCACCGGGACCCGGCGCACGCTGTACTACTAGGTGCGCACTGGTAAAGGGGTTAATGTTCCCCCACCAGCAAATGCCATGCCAGATTTACTAAGAGGTTCTGCCACTGGGATAAAATCTAAGCCAGGTCCAACCTAGTGTAGATTTCAGCTACCTCTGCTGATACTTCTCCACTTTTTTGGAAAAGTGGCATGTGGGGTGGAAAACCTGCAGCGCACAGTCAGGGATTCCAGCTTTTTTTCCACTTTGTACGCTAGAAATCTGCCTTTTAAGGCATGATAAATCTTCCCCATTGTTTATTTAAATTTCACTCCTACACACACAGCTTTAAGGAAAACAAGTAATGCCATTATTTTAAGATAATTGCTCTATAATTGTCACAGTTATGTTACAGGAATAGTTCTTATGACTTACTGAAATCTGAGTAGGCAACAATTTGGCTTTTTATACAATTCAGTGTAGTTTCTGCCTCTAGAAAAAGAATTATGACTGAAAGAGGCTTGAGAATGTTTGGCTGCACTTGAACAGTAAAATATGTAATGTTCGACATCTGCTTATTAGAACTCTATGTAGTTTGAAAATAAGGGTCAGACTGTAGAATTAGAGCTGATGTATACCTGCTACCAAAGCTGCATGTGCTGGCATTTATTAATAATCATGTCCTCCACTATTAACTGTTTTATCCAGATCCTATTAAATGGAGAATTGTTTTAAACTTATGGATAGATCTCCTTTTTTTTAATTCTTATTCCAGATATGAAAAGGCTTTTGGCACTATGCATCAAAGGCTTCTAAATCAGTAGCGTCATGGAAAATTGGCCAGTATGAAGGCACGCGTGGTGCTGTAAATACTTGTTTAGATTATGTTAACTGTCTCTTGTTCCACAATTTGTCTTTTTATTCCTATCATTTCACAGCAGAATGAAGAGTGACGCCAACATAACAAAAGCCTTGTTTAGGTTAAACAATTTACAAAGTGATATTTAACAATTAGAAGTTTATGTGCAGGGTTTTTATCACATGTTCTGCCTAATTTCTGCATTTTGGTTGCTGGGATAGTTTACAACACTAGCAAGATGGTCCTTAACCCCTGCCATAGCCAACAAAGATTCCGCAGCGCTACACAGAACTTGACAAATCAGTCCCTGTCCCCAATGGGGCTCACAATCTAATCAGCCTACCGGTATGTTTTGAAGTGTGGGAGAAAAACAGAGGAAACCCACGCAAACATGGAGAGAACATACAAACTCTTCAGATTTTGACCTGGATGGGACTTGAACCCAGGACCTCAGTGCTGCAAGGCTGTAGTGCTTACCACGGAGCCACAACATTTTTATTCTGCTGTAAAAAAAAATAAGCACTGATTTTATTCCACAAATAAAGTCATACCAGGCCACAGGTTGTGCTATTACTGTTCTCATAAGACAGTTCCCATTATTGCTAATTCTGTACATCCTTTTTTAAAAACTAGTTAGAGAAAGGCGTTTGCCTCTCTTATTGCATCAAAGTGAGGACACTAAATAGAGTAGTTTATTAATAAACAGTTAATTCATCCTATTAAGTACTCTGGTCAGAAGTTGTGTTTATTTAGTTGTCTTTTATGTTTCCTCTATAGCTCTGCAATAGCAACTGTTCTTTTGATCCTATAATACAGCAAATGTCATGTGGACTAAAGACAACAGTCTCATGAACTTTGAGAAATGCCTCATAACCGAATGTCTAGTCTTGGCCACGGTAGTAAAGGCAATACAGACAGAGTAATAGACTTCTTAGCAAACATTGCTTCACAGAGGGAAAGTTTAATAGTGTATATCTGAATCACGGCAAACTCTGAATGATCCATTTGTGGTTTCACACATAATTGCTGGCATCCCAACATTGCATTTTATTACACTGACTGGATATATTTAGCTGAAGCCGAGTGACTCTGTGACCTACAAAACAGAGGGAAACATTTTCATTTTCTCAAATTGGAAATCTGTGTCCAAATGTACCATTATGATGAAATTCAGCAATCATATCTGTTATTGTTTATAGTGCCGCCATACTGTATATCATTCAATATTCGTAGCATGAAAACAACACGTTCATTGGGACGTTCATTCCCACGTTCATTGGGACGCAATGCAACTCCCCTTCCCTAAACACAAACATCTAGTTTGTGCAATCTAAATTGAGACATTGGTGATCCGCCTATGGTTATGTTAGTTATAGTAGTACACTATACAATCTCATATGTGATGCCAGAATGGACAGCAGTGCTGTTATCTAGTCATGGCTTTCCAGAAAGGGGTTATGGCATTTTTTTCAATATAATATAAAAGATAGTTAGAATAATATACACCAATCAAGTTATTTATAAAAATAACCCTATATAATATATTACATTCCAGCACTGGAAAATTCTCTGATGGAAATCATGACATGATCACACAATTAGTTATGTAAGTTGCTTGCTGGGTTGTTTATTCTGGTTGAGATATTTGGCTAGAAGATATTCTGTGTGATTCATAGGCTGCTCACTTTTGGCTCTGTAAGACATGTATTAGCTAGGATAACTGTTTTTGAAATGTATTATTATTATATTATTGTGATGATTATTGTGTAAAGTTTGTACAGATATTTTGTAATTGATCATTGCACTACATACAGTGGGGCTTATATACTAAGGGTCCGCAGCCCCACTTTTGTCGGTTTTTCGGGATTTGCGCCGCTGAGACAGGTATTTAATTGGGGAGTGTCTTGAATGCGATGGGATTGTGGCACGGCTGAGCTGGCTTTCATGCGACAGAAATTGTGTCGCAAGATCAAGCACTTACATGCACCGGGAAGAAGAAGGTGAACTCCGTTAAACCTGTGCGGGGAAGCGACACATACACAATATCTAGGTGAATTGCGGCTGAGTGCATGATCGTCGGACAATGCACTTTCATGAACTCCACGGAACCATGTGAGTAAATGTGCCTCAGTATATATAAGTAATAGGGAACCACCAAAATATTACTTTATTGCACTTAGAGTACATATAAAAGATGTGGAAATAGATGGAAGTTCAAAAGAGATTTGCTTGTGGAAGAGAGTTGACGTAAGCAGGGAGAAGGAACAGGTTTGAGGTGGAGGGAGGGGAAGGGCAATGAGTGAGGATGAGGGAAGGAAATATTAAGTAGAAGATGATTTGTGCCTATTAAACTGTCCCCCCTGGGAAATCTCCACACACTGCATAACCTTCCTGATGATAGGGTTGAAATCACCACACGTAAAAATGACCTTTCTGATGATAGGGTTGAATTTTGGGTTGTCATAGGAACAAGGATAAACAATAGGGATTAATTTCTGACACTTTTGATAACTCTTACAGTTGATCATTGCTGCCCAGGCCTAAAGTGCCAGCATCCAGGCAGCTTCAACAGAGGTCAAAGTGCACAGAGAGGTTAGTTTGTAACTAAGACTTGTCTTTAAGCCAGGTGTTAAAGTCAGTGACAGCCATATTCCTTGTTTGAAGTATATATTCATAGAAAGATTTGTCATGCGCCCATCGATGTAGACAAGGGAATAACAACCTGCAAGACCAGACCCACAGAAAGAGCAGGTTTCTGTTTCTGTATTTATTAAGTAAGCTTGGTTCTGGTACTGTATCTTTGTAGTAAGCTTGTTTTAGAAATGCATCTATATAAAAATCTCAATCCTGGTAATGTATTAATGTAGTATTCTTGGTTCTGGTAATGCATCTATGTAGTAATCTTGGTTCTGGTAATGAATCTACGTATTAAGTTTGGTTCTGGTGCTGTATCTATTTAGTAAGAATGATTTTGAACAGGTCCTATTCCTGTCCAACTTCGCATCCAGGGCACTGTATTTCTATTGATACATTATTAAAGGGGCCACAAAAATAGAATAACCAGCGGCTTTTATAAGGTATTGCACTACAAAACACTGAAATGGGGAGGGGGAGTAGGGTTAAATGCTTTTTAGGTATAATGGGAAGGGGTCCCATTAAGGAATTTCGCCCTGGGCCCAATGCACTCTAGTTACGACTCTGGATACAAAGGTAGTTAATTAATTGGTGACACACATGAAGATAAAGTGGGTGGCAACGAGCTGTTTTGCAATGACACATGCTTCATCAAGCCATTGACTTGAAGTCTTTGTTTGAAGTACATGCAAGATAGATGCAACCCTATTTCTCCATTTTTGCTATGACAATACTCTGTCATACTTTGAAACTATATTTTTATGTCCTTTGGCTACAACTTCACTAGCCTCAGTGAAACAGAACCTATTAGTTCTCCTCTATATAAGCCCGGTCGGTAATGGGATTATATAGGGTGAGGAACCAACCCCCCAGCACATATATAACCGAGACATGCATATATATACAGTTAATACAGTTACATATATACAGTTAACCAGAGGAGAAACTACAGAGATAGGAGACAAGTATCAGCAGTTCGGTAAGTTAGTTAACTTTTGTGTGGGTTGAATGGGGATGGATAGTCCACACTTTAAGATCTTCCCTGCGCTTGGTGATGGTAAGGTTTCCCCCAGGTGAAAGACAAAAGCATCAGGGGTGTTCTGATTATATTAGGTGCATTCACACCCCTGCACACCCCCAGGAGGGGTCATAGGACCCTCCTACCTGGTATTTAGTCCAGAACCTTGGAGAAGTCACAGCTTCTCAATGGGAAGTCGTAGGGTCAGGGTTATGGTATCATTGGATCCGAGTGAATCCCTGGATCACTTTGATACCAAACCTAACCCATTTGCTATTGTCCCATCCAGAGATGATGCTAGAGCCTTGGGAATTGGGGCACTGTGATCCCCAAAAATGTAGTTGCCCCTGGGCTGAGATGGACCATTACTCTATAACTGTCCCTAACCAACGTATTGGTCTGATATTTTTTATGACTCATTGACTCTTGTTTGAAAATGGAGGGAAAATCTGCTCAAGCCTTTAGGCCTTGCTGTGGCTGCTAAAGGTGTTAGTTAATAGTTTCCCCCCTACAGAGCTAGAGTTCCTCTGCAGCCTTTGTAGTGTTAGATAACACTCTAGCTTGCTCCATTAGGCTAATTGAGATGAGGCTGAAGAGAAGTGGGGCATTTGAGCAGTATACTGTACCTCCCTTTCCCTGGCCTTATTTATCACACTCATCTTGATTTGTATTTTAGAAACTATTAAGGCTCAAGGAAACTTAGGTCTTATCTGCCAAGAGAATGTATTTTAGTTTTCACCTCCTCACAATCCAGCAGGAATAACATTTTTATTTTTGAAACCCTTGTATATACTGTATAACAATAATAACTGGATCGTACTTTATTTAACTGTCAATCATTCATTATTAATCTGGATAATGCATTGTCACCTTATAAATACAGCAGCTCTTGTAATCTATGTTCTTTATTCTCTTCCACCTTCTAGCCCCACAATAGCTCTCTTGCACTGTCATCCTAGAAATAAAGAGATATTACAATTTAGTTGTCATCTCTGTAAAGTGATGCAAAGCACCATCTCTAGAGTATAAATACTGATCTGTTTCAATTAAATTTTATTGGTGCTAGAGAACAGAAAAAACATTGATGAGTACATTGAAAAAACAACTTGTAAACCAACTAATTTAGATCGGTAATAGTACAAGGATCCATGACGTGCTTCTTCCCACACCTTTATTTTCTCTATATACAGGATACTCAGACATTGAAGATGATGTCTACCATTTCTACGCCATAATATTATACAGTTAGCCAAACATAAATAATAAATGTATTGTCAAGTAATTTCTTTTCCTGGGTGTGCATACAATATAATGCATTGATAGCCTGGGGCAGATTATAACTGACATGGGCCATGGGCTATATTAATATTATGTCCCCTACAAGTCTAGAATTCACTTCCTACATGTGGTACTAGAATCAAGCTTCTTGGGGAATGGTGGATGCATCCATTTTGCCTGCTTTCAAACTGTGGTTTCAAGACCTTTGGAGGACTTTTGAAGGTCCTGAATTGGCTCTTATCTACATGTGTATTGAGAGCAGGAACAGATGTATGAGGATTCCATGGGGGAAAGTCCTTCTCAGTATAAAATTTGATTTGGGTGGCCATGGGTCCTCTAGAAGGCTTGGCCAAACAAACTTTTAGACCACCAGATGCTAAATGATAAAAGTGGTAGAAGTTACTTTTCTGCAGTGCTTTTTCCAGTGGGGTTCCAGCACCTGCTACTGGATCCACAGCGATCCACTGCTTGCCAAAGCTTCCATAAAACAGATCGGTGATGTCACGTCTTTCCATTCCATGGTCAGTGTGATACTGCAAGACAGAGCATTGTCACAGTTTTATTGATGTCATTCACTTTTGTTTAGTTGTCTGGCCAAAATGTTTTAATGTACAGTAACTTTATGGTTAAGCATTATGCAATATGTGGATTATTATCATTATACCTGTGGCTATGTTTTTTTTTAAACACTTTTAATTATATCTATTATTTTCATCTCAATTTCCTTGTTATATTCCTCCTACTTAAATGAGCTGTGTATAGAAAGATACTTTAAATGGTTCTCTAGTAACTGGTAACACAACTTAAATGTAGCATTTTATCTGCCTTTATTTCATAAGCTGGAAGATTTTTTATTCTTGTCTTGCTAGCATGTACTGTGCATTATGCTTTTAGACTGGTGAAAGCTACAGAACATGTCATTCCACATGAAGACCTGTAATATAAATTTACTAGACTTCATCTATGGAAGAAATCTTGTCTTCTATACAGCACTTGTCAAACACTTCTAACGAATGGTAATAACCTTTGCCATATCTCATTTTCCTACATAAACAGCTCCAGCTAAAACTATAAATGGTGGAAAATTTAAGCTGTATGGCCTGCATTATCAAAACTGTTAAACAATTATTTTCCACCCTGTCTGGAAACCACTATCTGCTTTATGAAAAATGTTGTAAAGATGACTTTGTAAGGCGGTAGTATGACTCAGAAGCGGATAATTCAGACTTGCCATTCCAGCTTATGTTATTTTTTGTTACTGTTCACACTTTTAAGTTCAATTTACAGTGAGTCTGTTAGGGTATATGACAATCTATTGATATAATATGTGTTTAATGTATTCTTCTTGTTATACTAGGCTGTGACATGCAACAATTGACAAGCTTAAGTAATTGCTTCAAAATTCTGGATGTGAAGAATGTTTTTTTTATTTGTAATATAAATCTTTGTGTATGCAGAATGTCAAATCACAACATATCACAATATTCAACAAATAATGCTTACCCTATATTATGTGTGTGTCGCTTATATCATTTGCATACAACTAAATTAACAATGATGCACACATCAGTATCTGATCCTGGTTGCTATGGCTTGTTTCACATAATGTTTTTGCTATACATTGTAAGGACACGTCAGGCGGAATCCAGACATGTCCTTACAACATATGGTACAGACGTATCCTACTGTATGCTTATAAAGTGGGATGTGTCACCCAGTGACTCCTCCTCCTTCTCCCTCTTAAATGGACAGAGATATCACTGATGCCCTCCCTCCTGCTGAGCAACGTATCCACTCAGCATAGGCTGGGCGATGTTGTGTCTGCTCCCCATAGGCTTCTATTGCCTCCGCTGAGTGTATTATGTCATAGCTGGCTGCGTCTTTCCATAGGATATGTTGTATACTGAGCAAACGGAGGCAACAACTATGTCTCCATCTGCCATTATATCAATCAGTGCCATCAGCTAAACTGTATGTTATATGAACCTGGCTTACTGATGGCATTCACTGCCACCCTATGTTTTCAGACTGGCACCTCAATATTAACGTTGAACGAAACTGATGATTTTGACATTAAAATGTTTCAGAGCTGTTAGGGAGTCTGCTAACTGCATCGGAGGAGACACTGGCCTCTTTCAACTCATCTCTTATATCAGTAAAGTGGCATAAAGATTTAGAGACACTTCTTTATGACATGTGCCAGGATTATATCTTAGAGCTTTATATATTTGGCTGTTGTTCAGTTATACTGTGCCATATACAGCTCAGTGAAAACCACTTATGGGACATTGCTTATGTATACCGATAAACAATGGGAATTACAACAAATTAAATTTTAAGTTTTGTCTGCATTGCAATACCTAGAGCATCATCTGTTTGATATACAGATCTGAAAGAAATAACATCTGTAACCAAATGCCCCATTCCAAATGACTTCATTGATGAGCTTTCTAGACTCAGTCTTCCATAACTTTATTGTTTATACAAGGTGATGTCAGGTTAATCTTTGTTAATTCTGTTTTCTTTTTTTTTTATATCCAAACAAATGAATTCAAATTAGTAATATTACTGCATTAATAACAGTTATTAAGCAAACTGCAGAAAAATGTAGCTCTTTGGGAATACTTTTACTCCTATTACTATTCTGAGTGCTTATTAACACATAATAAGCACTCAGACATATATAGAATATCCACATATATGCCATAAATGTGGGGTGAATGCGGGTCTAACTTCCGAGACATGAACATACAACATCCCTAGAACAGTGATGGCGAACCTTTTAGAGACCAAGTGCCCAAACTTCAACCATAATCCACTTATTTACCGGGAAGTGCCAACATGGCATTTTAAGCAGCAACTTATTGCTCCATGCTCTGTCACAGTTTTCAATCATATCAGCCCCCTAAGGCCATCAATACAGTTGGAAGAAGTGGGGCAAATTCAGACATCATTGTGGCTTCTCTTTAGGGTTTCTGAACAGGAAGAATGGAGGGTCCAGCAGGATGACTTCCAAAGATAATGCACTTCTGTGAACACCTTCTCACTTTTTCCGCAGTTGAATATGAAGTGTTTCTTTAAAAAATTCTGAAAGCAGCATCTCTTAAGGTACCTGGGACTGCAGGAAGATTTGGTGGATTTGGTCCTGTTTGGTGAACTCTGTCTTGGAGCGATTGCCTAAGTGCCCACAAAAAGGGCTTAGAGTGCCACCTCTGGCACACGTGCCATAGGTTCGCCACCACTGCCCTAGAAGAAGGGTCCCTTGATATGTATTTGTCTCCATGGAGAATGAAAAGGTGCAAATTGGTGGATCTCGGTGTTCATGTCAATGGAAGTTTAGAAATAACCCAAGGCTGTCTGCTTATTTGTTTTTAGAATTACCTAAGATATGAATGGAGATGTATTTGTAATCACGTCGCCTCTGCAAACACAATGCAGGAGGGAGTGAATATACCTTGCATGTGTGATATTGAAAATACCATTTTTAATATGAGGTAAAAATAATGTTTTATATAGTATCTAATAGGCAGGGAAAAGATTCAGTATAGTTTGTAAAACCAAGTTATGATAAATATTTTCTCACAATACAATACTTCTGCTCTATTATCTGCTCTTTATTCTGCTGCATGCAGAAAGGACACCAAAGGAGATTTATCAAGCTGCCTAAGATTATGAATTTGCTAAGTTGCCCATGGCAACCAATTACAGCTCCCCTTTAAAATATTTATCAGCACTGGTAAAATGAAAGCTGAGCTGTAAGGAAATTCTTACTCTTAGGAAGCTTGGTAAATCTCCCCCACTGTGTATATTTTCTCCTGCTCTATATCATGATACCTGAAAGTTGGATACTGCAAATAGCACATTGGGGCAGATTTACTTACCCGGTCCTGTTCACTAAGGTAGTCCGCCCGATGTCCACCAGGAGTCACTACTGCTCTGAAGTCCGTCGGAGTTCACTGGAGTTCACCAAGCTATCATGGGTGCAGGTAAGCGAGTGTAAAGTGACACTTTTGTTTTTTAAATACGTTTTTTCCGAATCCGTTGGGTTTTCTTACGCCCATGCCCCCCGATTTCCATCGTGTGCATGCCGGCGCTCATGCGCCCCAATCCGATCGCCTGCCCCAAAAACCTGGGGGAATTCAGTGAAAATCGGCGCAAATCGGTAATATTCGGGTAACCCGACAGAAAAACACGATTCGGGCCCTTAGTAAATGACCCCCATTATGTTGAAACTGCTCACCTCCTATGCTGCTCCATATCAAATTAAGCTATGCTACAAATTTTTATTTGCTATGCAAATAACTATATATTAATGTAGTTAGCCTTCGCCATTTGATCCCACAATTGCTCAATGTGGTGGGACTTAATTATTAGTTTTTTATGTCTGTCCTCCTTATTTTTTCATCTACTGGCTACTTTTCAGTTCTGCTAGGATCTGTCCTTTTCACAGTACTGTACATAGAATAAGGGATGCACTATGTTGACAATGAACAGTGCAAACCGTGACCACTAAGTCATAAAGCAAAGAACTATATACACTAATGTACATTAAAATGTTTTAAGTGGTCTGAATCCATTTCAATGTTTATATCCCTGTAATTTATCAGACAGGAAAGAATTATGATAGGTACTTCTGGAAAGTGAAAGATGGGAAGAATGTCTAATGCCTAATGTAAGAATAGACACCCACCATCTTATATCTGACGCTCCTTCACCGTCAAGTATGTCTGTATTTCCTCTACATTTTCTTACATACTTTGTAATGTAGGTGACAATGAATTGGTTACAATATATCATGAAGACAGTGGGGATTATTTACTAAGGGTCCCACGGATCGCACTTTCGTCGGCTTTTAGAAATTTTCGCGATTTCCGCAACTGTGACAGTTAATTAGAAGGGGATTGTGTCGCACATGATTGGATTTCATGCATCAGAAATTGGTGGGCGGGCCATCGGACAATGCGACGGATTTGGACTGAGCACGGGATTTAAGTTCATTCTCGTTGGACGATGCACAAGGGGGATCGCACAGGACCGTGTAAGTAAATGTGCCCCAGTCTGTTTTATAATTGAAAATTCAGCTTCAGAAATCTCCAGCCATCAGTATCACCAGGAGAAGCAGTAGTTGCTTTAAATACCTCCTGTAGTGACCTTGCTACAATATACTGTCAGCCATGAAACACGTGGATGCAACAAGTTCTTCAGAATGAGAGCCACAGTATCCTAGCATCTCTTCAGGTTAATAGAGGAACTTCTTTTTTATAATATAATAAAGGCTATTGAAACCTATTCCATGTTTCTGTCAAAGCCGAAGCATAAAATATTGATTAATATGTTTTAATTGGAACTTGTCTGACAATAGCTGATACAACTCAGTGCTAATGATCCGGCTGATGTTGCTAAATTATCTACTACTGGTAGTTATGTACTGAAAAAGGTTTTATTTTAAGAATTGTAGTCTGGAGCCTCTTCATGTAGTGCACTTGACCCCAACAAAGAAAATTTATAATTGTGGATGAAATGTCGGGTGTTAATGATTTTTGGTTCTGGAGGCGGGAAGGGGACTGTCAAGCTTCATTTCAAACTCTCCCATTCTGGAAAATGTGCTGATACGTTTTCCTGGATGGGATAAGAAAAACATTGCTTCTTTTAGCTACCTTGTAAGGCAGCCCCTTTACCATCAACCTTGACATTCAAGAAGCTTAATGACATGATGCAGGATTAAAGCCAAAACAGTTTGCTCTGTCCATGGAGTGTTGCTTCCAGAGTAAAACTAGATTTACAAAAGGGCAATAACTCCATTCATGACTTTGCTATGGAATCTCATGAATTCTTTGTATTTGTGTTGGTAAATCAGTAGACTGTCTGCTAATGTACAAATAACTTAGATTTATAAAATTTCATTCATCATTTTCAAAAAACTAAAAAAAAAATATTTCTATCTTTTCAGCTTTCTACTTGTCTTCAGCTGTTTAATTCTGTCAGTGTTTTCCACCATCCCTGAACATCAAGAGCAAGCTTCATATTGCCTCTTTGTCCTGGTAGGTGACATCTAATATTATCCACCACAGTCCAGTCTATGTTTACATTGACCTAAAATAAGTTGGAAACCAATAAAGGGAATCTGTCACAACAACTTACCTACCTAAGCTAATTTATGTATGGCTATACCCATAAATGCCACTTATATCTTCTATGAAAAAACATCACTTTAGAAATATCCTAATGAAGCTAACGTGCTTTGGCAGACCACCCCAGGGCTCAGTTTCCAGATCTTACTGGACCAAGGAGTGATATAGCTGAAGGGGAAGGATGAGAGAAGGCACTGATCAGTGTAAGTGTTGTAGTGAGTATTTTGCAGTGCCAGAACCGTGATGTGCTCTGTTTGCAACTCTCAAAGCACTTCAGTTTCATTTTATTTCTAAAGGTAATTAGTAAAGGTATTAGTCCTATGTAACATAGTGGTTAGGTCACTTAGGTTAATCATGGTGAGGGATTCCCTTTAAGTCTTTAGGATTTCCTGGTCTCGGGGAATGTGGCTACCACATAGGAATGAACTGAACCACCAGTATTAGAAGACTCTCTAGCAGGAAAGTCTTCAACACAATAATGTCAAGCTTTTGGTAGCTCAAGTGTAAGTGACTTTTGAGAAAATAATGCCTAATATTATTGTCCTGTGTGTGCAATGTTAACAATTCTGTTTCTTATGCAACAAGGAGTGTATGCATGTTCTGCATGTTCTGTATTGAAAAGGGTTGACTCTTTAGAACCTCATTCTGATATAGGTATAGAAAATTGTACATTTGCTCAAACGTATCTACTGTTAGCTATTCTATGAAGGTAAGAACCATTTATGTGAAGCTGCTGTTACTCCCAAAGGGTATGAAGAAATTAGTACTTTGTATTTGAGAGTCATTTCTGAACTGCTGGTGAAAACTTTATCCAATATACTAAATGGCATTTTTTAATTATGTAAGCGACAGAAGATTCTTCAATTATTCATTTTTAGCTGAGGTTAAAAATAAATCGCTGATATATTTAGTATTAAATAAATTCAATAAGTAAAAAAGACATACATTTTTATGAGTTTCAGTAGAAAATATTAAGAAAAATGACTGACGTGAGAAATACATTCATTTTCCTCTTCCTTTATTAAGATAAATGAGATTGCTGAATAGTCTACACATAAATGTCTGCATTTTGAGTTGTGGTTTTACTCCATTTTCTCCACGGTTGCCATCAGGAAATTAGGTTTCCATACAGGCTACTCTTTCTGCTCCTACTCCATATCCCAACACACATTATACTATTTTACTAGTTTACTATTGTGCTACATATCTTCTACATATCATTGTCATGCACATTTTTAGGCTAATAAGGGACTACAATATTGAGCAGACACTGGTACACACAACTTACAACTTTGGTGCAAAAAGTTGCAACTTTGGTGCAAGAAAACTCCTGCCCCGAGCAGGCAGAAGCAAAAGTTTAGAAGGTATTGTAGAAGAGTTTGCACCTTTTGTACAACCTTGAAAAAAAAAAATCACAAAAAATCCATACATTTAGCTGCCTAAAATATTACCTTCTAAGATAAACTAATCAAATCCAAAATCTGGATAACACAAAAAAAAAGTCACTGACTAAAGATAAATGACCCCCAGTGACTCCTCCAAAAAAATATACCTGATACACTTGAGTATAAGCTGAGTTTTTCAGCACAAGAAATGTGCTGAAAAACTTAAACTCTGCACATGCTCAAGTCATAAAAAAAAATAAAGTAAACACTTACCATTTCAAATGCTTCCCGCAAGTCTTCTCCTTTCGATCTAGCAGGGGTAGGTCCACGTGACGTAGGCCCCCAACCACTACATGAGTGGTGCAGGGGAAAGTAAACCCAGTGTACTTCATACACATGTTCATGTTTTTTCCTAGACTGTACAATATCTTTAGAAACAAATGGAGATGTACCAAAGTTGAGCAGGACTGTAGTAGTATAATACTATTTTAAGTTGAGTAGGGCTGTATTAGTATAATAATATTTTAGGTTGAGCAGGACTGTATTAGTATAATATTATTTTAGATTGAGCAGGACTGTATTGGTATAATATGATTTTAAGTTGAGCAGGACTGTATTAGTATAATATTATTTTAAGAACCTTGTGCTTATAAATCCGCTGATTGAAACAACATCAAGTTGTTTAGCCAACTAGTTTCATCCATACTTGGGCTTCACATTCTCAATAATGCTGCAGGGGCTCCGATCGCCAATTATCTTGCTGTTGCCTAAGGCCTAATGCTGTGTAGGCATGTTTCACTGTCTCAAGGGGGCAGAGCTAAGGCGGGAGACACAGTCAGCAGGTTACTTTTAAGGCTCCCTGGGCTATTAGGGCTATGTATCAGAATACCATGAAAAGAAATGTGTGTTTGCTACTTTAATTTGCAGTTGTCAGGTAATATGTGCATATAGCTGTACACAGATGGGACCCAAGAACAGGGTTTTTTTTAAAATTATCTTTATTATCACAAAATACAAAATAAGAAAGGATCATTAACAAAAATATTAAATTACAAATTTCAATTACATCTCTATGATATTATATATTCATTTCTAACAATAATACACTTTCTTTCCTTATCCATGATTTTTTGACTGCAATACTTTTTTCTCTTTTTTTCCGATTTCTTTTAACCCTCTGTAACACCCAACCCTGAAAGAAAAAAATTCCTTCCCTTTAACACCCCCCACCCTGAACTCTGAACAATTCCCAAACCAGGGTTCCTAACATTTCTCTTAAAATTAACACTTTCTTTTGCATTTATATTCATATAATATTTTTCACTTAGTATAGCAATGTTAGTTATCCTTCACCATATGTAGTCACTCTATCATTTAATAATCTTCTTCATGTTTACATTACAGGAACTCAAGATTATATATTATCTTTATTTCCTATAAAATCTTATTCCATTAGTCCCTTATTACTGTACAATACCATAGGACATGTACATCATCCACATCTGTCTCTTGATACCTAGGACATTCTATGTCTTTTTCTTACAAATTTGCCTATTTTCCTTGGTGTATAATATGGCTGATTAATTATAAACATCTGTGTCACCCACCGGGACATATTTTAAGCAATGGCTTTAATATCCCATCCATAAACAATTTCCATGTACCACTTTTTCTCCCAGTTATTTACTTCAAAACTCACTCTTCCAATCCAAGATTTTATAAAATTGTTTTATTTTTCACTTTTGATTTATTTTTGTTATTGTATCAGTTATTACCAGAATTTTTAAAAAATCTTCCTCTTATCTAACTGATTGAAAGTCAATAGATCAGTTATTTGATACTAAGAAAATAACATAGTATACATCTATTAATACATCTATTAATCCATATTACTTCCTTAAATGACATCTACCATCAGTTGCACTAATGATAGATGTCCAGCATTACATGCTCGATTCTTTATGCACTAATTGAAACTGTTTTAGTGCCTTAAGAAAGGACACAAAAATTACTTTTAAAAAATATGTAAATGAGCCAGAGACACTCAGGCTGACGACGCCTAAGTGCCTCACTGTATCCCTAGGTTTTAATTTTTGCATGTCCCCCACTGAAACCCTTCATCCTGCTCCCGGCTGAGGAGCTAGGAGCTGGCCGATGACGGAGTGGGGCGTGTGTTCTCTCTTAACTTCTTGGCCCGGGAGCAAGAGGGAGGATTACAGACGGGGGACATGAATAAATTAAAATCCAAGTGATGCCAAGAGGCATCAGGTGACGTCAGCTTGAGTACCTCTGGTTCATTTACATATTTTTTAAAAGTCATATATGCCCTTTCTTTATGCAGTAAAAACTGTTCCATTAAGAAATGAGCATGTCATGCTGGACATCTACCATCAGTAACACTAATGGTAGATGTCCTTTTTCCAACAATAATTTTCTATTTTATCTACGTTTTGCTAGTTCTTATTCCCCCAAAAAGGAGTAGACCATGGTCCATCTATAGCCCAACTCTTTGTTAGCATTTCTTAGCTATCTTTTAGCACATGTATTAAATACCGTCCCCTAGTTTCTTTAGTTTCTCTACTTTTACCTGTGTCTAGAGTTGCCAATACATCCCAGAACTTTATTGCTTTAAAATTTTTCTTTATACTATTTATAAATGGCCAACTATCCCAATTTATCAAATATAATATGACCTTATATCTGTTTCTCACTCTCATTCTCACATGAGTGAGAAACCTCTGGGTACATTTTCTCTGTGGGTCTAATGGCATACATGTTGATTTTTGCCTATTAATATCTAGTCCTGAAATATTAGCATAGTCTCTAAATATATCAAACACAAATGGGATGGATATATGTGATCTCATAAACATCAAAATATCATCGGCCTATAATGAGACCCTTTCTTCTTTTTCACCCTAGAGAAAGTCCTGTAGATTATTGTAGTGCCTGATTTTATTGACCGCAATAGCAAACAACAGGGCAAAGTGAAAGGATACCCCTGTTTTGTTCCTCTTTCTAGATGGAAAGGTTGTGAAGCTTCACTATTAACCAATACCCTAGCACTTGGTGTTTGATACAGAGGTTGTAACCAGTATATCACTTTTACCCCAAAACTCATAGCTTATATTACATACCATACATACCCCCAGCTTATTGTATTGAATGCTTTTGAAGTATGAAGTGAGAGCCTGAGTTGCATAGCATGAACTTCAGATTTAAATATAATCTGCTAATCTGCATATAATCTGCTTTTGAAGAACCTGGCATAAATCGAAATTGGTCCTTCTGCATTACTTTCCTTATTAAAGTTTTAAGTCTTTCTGCAAGGGATTTTGCAAGGAATTTGTTATATGATTCTATTCTTTCCCCATCTTTTCCTGGTTTCCATATTGTTATTAAAGCGTAACTGTAAAGTTATTAACAAAAAATAGTTTTAGCACAGCTGGAGAGAACAATTCAAACAATAATTGTATCATGCTGTTGGCTTCCTCCTATCCTGATATATAGCCTGGTATATCTTTTATTCCTACTTATAAATCATATTCAACTATTCCTGAAGTGGGTGGGACTTCGTGGTTGTAACATCAGCTAAGGGTATTCATATGAATTAGGACAGTATGTTTTAATTGGACTACTTGAAGCATGTGATAAGCCACATGCTTTGGACATTACCCAACATCCTTGTACTACTCTACTACTGCTCCTCCCAACAAGCCTCTTCTTGTCCTATACAGTTTCCCGTGGTTACCAGAAAGCATGGCAAATGGAGAGCAGCCAGGGGGGCAAGGTAAAGCCTCAACTAAACACCTGTAGATAGCTAATTAGAGTAAATTACAGAATTGCTTATTTTTGCTCAGTGCAGAGTTAGGCAAAAGTTTTTATACTTTACAGTTGTTATTTAAGGCCTCTCATGCATGGGGAGGATCCCTTTAGCAAGGAAATCATTCCATACCTCAATAAGTTTATCCAGCAAAACACCCTGATAATTACTATACAGTTCATATGGTACACCATCCAACCCCGGTGATTTCCCCTTTGGTACCAAAAGTAACATCCTCTCCACCTCTTCTTTAGTTATAAGTGTATCCAATATAGTCCTATAGTCATCTGTTAGCGTTCCATATTTACTCTTTTTAAAAAGTTTTCCAACTGCAACACTAGTGTCTGAGCTATATAGTTGCTTATAATATTTTTAAAGATATTTATTACCTCCCACGTTCTACATATCTCACTCCATCTTTCCCATATGTAAAAGTGATTTTTGTTCTTGGATTCTCTGATACCACTATTTTGGCCAACATGTTTTCTGATTTATTAGCTTCCATATATTTTTGTCAACTATCTTGATATTAACTATTGAATAACTTGAATAACTATTCTTTCTCACACCTCCAAATAAAGAATATCTAGATAATTACCCTGTGCTATCTCCCATTCTGTATGGGTTTTTGATATGGGTCTGTTCTTTTTGCCACTTCTCTAAAATCTTTAGGTTTTGATCTACTTGAATGATACCATTTCTGCTTTATATATGCCTCTCACGTATGCTTAAGTCATATCCCATGTCAATGCCATACTATCTATTTCTCTATTAAATAAAAAAAAACGAATCTATTAACTTTCCTATGATTTCTTGATTCCTTATTAAATCAATCCAACCCAGTGATACTTTAAACGTTCAGCCACATTTCCTTTTGTGCATAACAATTAACGGTTAGTGATGCAATACACTTTTATGTGCATACTTTCTCTGTTTAAATAATAGTGAATCCTTTATATTTCTAACCAACGTATCTAATTTAGAAAAACACCTGTACGTTTTAGAATAACAGGAAAATTCCCTTTTATTCTTATTCAAAATTCTCCATATTTCACCGAGCTAAACTCATCCATAAGATGCAAAAATCTACTATTGCGGTGTGATTCAATAATATCTCCACTTTTAGTAAGGGTATCCATCAGGCAGGAAATATAAATTAGCAACAATCCATTCCTTTTTATCTATATAAACAATATAAAAATACATACCTACCTAATCTTAATCAACCTTCTTAATCAGCACATCTAAATCTGTGTGAAAATAGCTGTTACACCCCGTGAATAAGTTGAGAACCATGAATCAAATTCTCTTCACTATCCAGATGTCTCTTGTAGACATAAGTTGTCAGGTTTCAGTTTGTCAATGACATTAAATATTCAGATTTTTTAACAACATGTCCCCATATCTCTGATATTCGAAGACAGTGGTGGCACTCATAGCCCTTCCTGAGGGCACCCAGGCCTTCATCATAGCACAGAGTTTGCCAGATACAAATCAAGGCTTTCTCCTGTGGTCCAATAAAGCCTAGGACGTACCATGCTCCACGCTATTTTAAAGTGACATCCTACAGGAGTAGCCAGAAGGATAGTCATTTGAGCTCCTGCTTTGAGTCCCCTGATTCTCTCTCTACAGGCGACCCTGGAGGGAAGCTAAAATCCAAATTTCTCCATCATCTTTCTATTGTATTGGTGAACGCAGGACACCAATGCGATTAAAACCTGTGATACAGCAGGGATCAATAAGTTACTGCTTAAATTGTCATGATGGCACTTTGCGACATACAAGTGGGTTCTGATTGTAGCTAGGGCACTCTGTCTCCAAAAGGTTCGCCATCACTGTCCTAAGACAATATTCTCGTTTTACTCATATCTGCCACAAGATCTTATCTCTATCCATTTTTCCTCTGACTTCCCCATAAATCCCAAATGGCCATATCCCTGACTGTACCAAATAAAATCCCCTGTCTTCTACCTAAGCATCCAATTAATCATCCCGACCAATCATGAAATAGGATTACATAAAAAGACTTCTAAGAAAACTTTGTCCTTGGTCTCATGTTGGGATAAAAGTGATGGAGAACACATTAACATATAAAGTCAGCAAATGTCACACATAGGGGCACATGTATCATAGTTTGCTCTCTCTGAGGTGAATTTTAGAGACTTTTGGCGGCTAGCTTTTGTGCCTTATGTATGATCCTGTCTTTTTACTTGCGATACATGTTGGTTTTTCCTATCCTGGCAGGTGCAAATTTAGGCTTGACGTTTTGTTGCAAATGTCCCAAATCCACATGGACACAAGTCATGTGAGGGGGTTATATACAGGAGTGGACACTACTGTTAGTTTGGGATTTAACATGTTTCATTTTTAATGCATTTTGAAACTAATTACAAAAGCCGAGGAAATGTGATTTGCCTTATTTCATTACGTTTAACATTTGAATTTACAAAACGCATAGTAAACGCAATGTTAACACATGCATTAACGTGGCGTTTATATTGCGTTTTGTAAATACAAATGTTAACAGTAATGAAATGAGGCAAATCACCTCTCCTAAGCTGTTGTAAATAGTTTCAAAATGCATTAAAAAAAGCAACTAAACCACTACGTGTGACCTCACCTTTAGAAGTAACCAATAAAAAAAAAAATTTAAGAATTTTGAGGAAAGAGGTTACTGTGCAAAATGTTAAACAGTTAAAGCTTTAGTTAATTCTAATTTACATGTTAAAATCTGGGCCATGAAAAAAAAAACTTCCTTTGCACCTGCCCTGGACCGGGTGCAGATTTGCACCTAAAAAGTCGCAAAAAAGGTGAAAAGTCGCACGGAATATCTGGAAAGTTAAGATACATGAGGCACTCTGCAAAAGGTGCAGACCGAGGTGCACTTGAAGAGTGCCAACAAAAGTCGCAAAAAAAAGTCACTAAAATGAGAAAAGTTGCAAAAAAGTCTATGTGCCCCATAGACATCTCTTTTATAATTATTATTTTCTTTGGGGCGGGGTACGTGTATTAAATTTCTATAAATCCAAACTATTGAAAAAAAATGTTTCATCCAGTTGATGTTGGTTGAAATTAAAGGGGTTGTCCGAGTTTTGAAAAAAAACTATGGTGGCCGGGAGCGGGCTGCTTAAAACAATAAAGATGTACTTACCTTCCGGTGCCCTCCGGTATCCAGCTCAGCTTCCGGCCGGGCCAGAAGCTGAATGCAGCGCTGCTCCGGCGGCCATGTTTGTTTACATGGCGCCCGGACTGGAGCGACAGCAGCGCTGGATACCGGAGGGCACCGGAAGGTAAGTACATCTTTATTGTTTAAAGCAGCCCGCTCCCAGCCACCTATAGTTTTTTTTTCGGAACTCTCGGACAACCCTTTTAATTGGCTTGGTGTTTAGTTTTTTATTCTTCTTGTTGAATACAATTTGATGATGGGTTTCTGGGGATGGTGAACAGCTTCCTCGGCTGCAAGTGTTTACTTACCTAGCAATACATTTCACCCACTACCCTAACTTATTTTCTCATGGAGCAAAACATATAGACTATTGAAATGACAGGGCTGATCTTTCTAAATCATTGTGTCCTGGGCCCAAGCTAATCTTTGGCTAATAGATTGAAATTCCTGAAATAAGTAAAGTCCTCTAATTAATTCCCTGGTTTATGTAAATGATTTATCAAAAGGAATAAAATATCCGCAATTGTACTTTGTTATTATTGTAATGACTCATTCGATCAACATGGCTAATCCTAGAACCTCTAGATGAGCTGTCATGATGCACATTGTCATAGCGTAATAAGCCTTATTGCCCATATTTGCCATACTGACAGACTGACATTATAAAAGGAAAATACTAGTTATCTAAAATAATTCTTTATTTTCCCAAACAATATTCAGAGAATAGATGAGATAAATATACAGTGAGATAGGAACAAGTGCTTCGTTTTTGTATTTCGCTCATACCCTTGTTATGTTGTGTTCTCTTCTGTTCTGAGTGACTGCCAGCATGAAGGAAGGGATCAGGCAGGCATGATATGTCCTTTCGCTTGCTGAATGATACTTCTGCACTTGTAAGACAAGATAAGTACTTTTAGTCTTGAGTGATATGTGGAGAAGATTTCTGTATTTACTACACGGCTGTCTTATGGTGTCTCCGCTCTTACAACACAGGTGCACAGTGATTTTCTTCTGAATCTCAGCTCTTCTTAAAGTAGGTTGAATAAAGTCTTGTGGGATCAATTAACCTTTTCCGCTCTTTGACATGTTATGGCTCTTGTTCTTTCTTTCTGTCATATGAACACTTCATTGAACATTTGATAGCCCCAAGGCATATAATGCAAAGATATATATATACATTCGTAATGTATTTTTCACCAGATATCGTGCTAACTTATTCCTATGTTATCTACAAAAGAAACAAAAGAAAATCTGATAATTTTTTTTAACAGGTTTGATTATATTGTATATTGATTTGACCTAGAATATTCTTGTACCAGAGTCTCCTCGGTGTTGGCAGTGTATGTTAGAGCATGTTCCCTGTAATCCTATGTACAATTGGGGAAATTATTAAGACTGGCATTTTGATTGGCAGTCTTAAAATTCCCCCATCACTGCTCCAGTGTCGGTAACAACTAAGAAGTTCCGGCCACTTAGTAAATACGGGCACAAACTCCGCTGGGTCGGACCAGGAAAATGGGTGTGAACTGGTGGAGTTTTTTTTTTGGGCGGAGACTATAGTATTTATTTATTACTACAATATAATCTTAACTCTTCACATACACTTTAATAAAATATATTTTCTAATAGTGTTTCTTTAGTGGTGATTCAGTCAAAAGAGGAAAGACTGAAGTGTAAAATCCAAATTGCATGTGATATAAGAATTACAGTTGCTATAAAAAGAAATTAAAATGTTTAGCCATTTATAGAAAACTTTAATTTGATATATATAAGGCCCTAATATTATACTTGCCCTGATGAAATTCCCATTCGCATCCAGAAGCTGCAGATCACATGACCACCAAGCAGCAGCACTCAGGACTTTCTGTGATGTCCCATGTCCTGCTGGCTTTCTGCAAGCACATACTCTCTAAAACCATCACTCTGACATCAGTGGTTGGAGGGATGTACAGATGTCTTTGGTATGCCCCTACAACTAATGATAGTGGAGTGGGGGGAGCAGGCAGACAGTAATCTATTAATGTATCTGTTTGTCTCTCTGTCCCTCTCTGTCTTTCTCTGTTTCTATTTCTCTCTCTGACTCTATATTTCTATATCTATATCATAGTACTCCACATATTACTTCTTATATTACATATATCTTATATCTACATTTTACGCCTTATACTCATTGCCCTTAATAACCAATCAAAGCTGTTGGCCTCTGGAAATAAACAGGGGCCAACAGTGACAGGCGGCACCATGGGAGAGTCAAAATAGTTGAGTATAAGTAGTTTACTTTTATTTTAAGCCCCCTACCCCAGCCAGTTATCAATTTTTTAATCTCTAAAAACCCCTTTAATTACATGCAACTTAAGGGAAATCTACCATCTGTAACCTACCTAACCAAGCAGATTAAAATGTTTTAGCATGCGTAGCAACTGATCTACTTGTCATCTGACCATCCAGCCAAACTGAACAATCATGGGAGAAGGGCCTTGGTGAGAAAGGTAAAGAAGAACCCAAGATCACTGAGACTGAGCTCTAGGGATCCAATAGGGAGATGGGAGCAAGTCAACTATTACTGAAGTCAAGGCCGGCTCCAGGTTTCAGTAGGCCCCTGGGCGACAGTGCCTCAGTGGGCCCCTTTGCAGTTAACTCATGTGCCAGCATTAAAAATTCAAAAACTAAAAAACTGTCTCCTGTTCCCTGAAATATTCCCCAGTTTATCATCCAAAACAGCTGTGTCATGGTCAGGGCAGTTTTGAGGCCATTTAACCAACAGGGCGAACACACTTCAGCTGCTGCAGAACCTCATAATACACACCTGAGCTTCTGCAGAACCTCATAATACACACCTGAGCTTCTGCGGAACCTCATAATATACACCTGAGCTTCTGCGGAACCTCATAATACACACCTGAGCTTCTGTGGAACCTCATAATACACACCTCAGCTGCTGTGTAACCTCATAATACACACCTCAGCTACTGCAGAACCTCATAATACACACTTGAGCTGCTGTGTAACCTCATAATACACACCTCAGCTACTGCAGAACCTCAGAATACACACCTCAGCTGCTGTGTAACCTCATAATGCACATCACTGCTTACACAGAACCCTCTCTGTTTCTCATGTACATTTGAGATGATTAATATCATTCATACATCCACACATGCAGCAAGACATATATACAGGCAGACAGATACATGCAGACATGCATAAAGATAGACAAACATGGAGGCAAACACACACAGACTGACAGACAGATACATGCAGACAGCTACAGAGACATGCATAAAGACAGACAAGCATGGAGGCAAACACACACACACTGACAGACAGATACATGCAAACAGATACACATGCAGGCAAACACATCATCACACATACCATACATTCACTATATACACATCCATACATATCACATACCATTGCACACCCTGTGGTGTCTGCAGAGGAGTCTTCAGGCTTCTCCTCCTCCTCCTCCTCTTCGTCCCGATCTCTGAGCTGCTGGATTTCAGCTTTACTGCAGCTCCGTGTGAAGAGGTGATGGGGGGGGGGGTTTAACCCATAATGTGCTGCACCACACAGGCAGCTCTGTAGCCTCTTCCTGTGATGTGTGTGCTGTGTGTGCTTGTGCGAGTGGGGGAGGAACGGTGCAGGACACAGCTCAATCACAGGAAGTAAATATTGAAGATGTGCACAGTGTGTGTGGGCCCCCGGCAGCTCTCTGGGCCCTGGCACTTGCCCAGGTATGCTGGGTGCTGGAGCCGGGCCTGACTGAAGCCCTCCACTAGTTGGGGCTTTATAGAGTGTGCCGACCGAAGCCCTTCCTCATTGCAAGACATGTAAAAAAAAAAAACACATGAAGGAGTCCCAGACTATGAGAAATAAGATTCTCTGTTCTGAGCAAATGAAGATTGAATTTTTTGGTGTTAATTGTAAGCAATGTGTGTGGAGAAAACCAAGTACTGCTCATCACCTGCCAAATACAATCCCAACAGTGAATCATGGTGGTGGTAGCATCATGCTATGTTTTTAAGCTGCAGGGACAGGGCGTCTGGTTGCAATTGAAGGAAAGATTAATAGTACAGACTGGCCCAAAGGTTCACCTACCAAAAAGAAATTTACAGCTAGAATAACAAAGCAGTGGCTTCAGAACAACTCTGTCCCCATTCTTGACTGGCCCAGCCAGAGCCCTGACCTAAACCCTATTGAGTATCTCTGGAGAGACTAGCAAATATAGCAGCGGGGGTGAACCTATGGCATGTGTGCAGAGCCCTCACTGCTGGCTCGCACCCCATCCTCCCAACCACTGCCAGGTGCAGACAACCACTGTCCCAACTCAGCTTTAAGCAGTATCGGAGCTGCGGTAAGCGTCCCAGTGCTGGCAGTGTAATGATGTCATTATGCTGCCAGCGCTGGGCACCTTACTCCGTGTGCGCTGCAGTGATCAGCCGGAGAAACACGGAGTCTGAGGTGAGTTTATTTTTTATTTTTTTATTCAGGGCATTCACAGGGCATAATATATCAGCAGGAAGGCTGATTTCCTAACCACTCCCGCCCCTCCCCTAAAACTCCGCCAGCAACCGTCCCGAAACTCACGGCACAAACTGCGCCCATTACCACAAGCCCCCCGCGCCCGATCCCCAGCCCGTTTCTGCCCGCTATCGCAATGAACCACCCCCGACCGAACGCCGCCCACTACTGCAATTCGCCCGCCCGAACTCCGGACGCTCTCGCTACAGCCCCCCCATCATCCCCTCCACTGGAAATCATGCCTCATAACCCCACTGCCCCGAACTCCAGATGATGCATTACCCCCCCAGCCCTAACTCCGCCCACCGTCTGCCCATCTACCCTACCGACTCCCCCCCCTAAACCCTGGAACAACAGACACCTGAACTTCTGCCCGCCAGCATGGCCGCCACCTTGGACAACCAAAGAGCAAGTAACATATGTATTTCTATGTATGTATTTATGTATATACATATTATATTATATATTTATATGTGCATTTATATATAGCGGTGTGAGAGCTTATTTTTTGTGAAAGATATTTTACTTCTCAGTTATTTATTATTCTATGTCATGTACTAGGAAGCTGGATTTTAATACTTTCGCTGTGCGCTCCAAATCATTTGTCTCCTTTATTCTTTGGTTCGGTAAAATCACAGTGATACCAGATTTGTAGGTTTTTTGTGTTTTAATACTTTTTCAATAATTAGACAAAATACTACAAAATTGTTTCGCCATCTTGTGACGATAAAACTTTAGTGCACGGAGCTGGGGAGGTGTGATTTTTTTTGCTTACTGAGCCGTTGTTTTCATTGCTACCATTTTGAGGACTGCGTAACCTTTTGATAACTTTTTATTACTCTTTTATGTTGTGTAAAATGGTGTAAAAGTGGCGTTTCAGTGTGTATAGGACTGCTGTAATCCGAGCTCAGACAGTCCTGTGTAAATTGATTCTAAACTAAACCGTCAGTTTTCAGGTTAAATTGCCGTACTGGCACTTTGCGATAAGTAATTAGGTTTTGGGTTGCAATTTGGGCACTCTGTCTCTAAAAGGTTCGCCATCACTGATATATAGCACACAGCATATATACTCACCCATCCAGTATATACAGCATATATACACACCGATATACAGCATATATACACACCCATCCAGTATATACAACACATACACACAGATATGCAGCATTTATATACACACATCCAGTATATACAGCATACATACACACAGATATACACACATCCACTATATACAGCATACACGCAGATATACAGCATATATACACACCCATCCAGTACTGTATATACAGCATAAACACAGATATGCCTCATATATACACACACGCATCCAGTATATACAGCATACATACACACAGATATACAGCATATATACACACACATCCACTATACACAGCATACACACAGATATGCCTCAAATATACACACTGTAGGGGTTCAGCTCAAATGTGGGGGTCGGCAATGACAAAGCTCTCTTGGACAGCAGGATTAAAGTTTAAACTGTGCATTTATTCCAGCAAAAACCGCAGTAACAAACAAAACATCAAATAAAATCCTTGCCTGTCCGGCTCTAACTATACACTGGAGGGCTTCTCCCTGCCAGCATGAAACATACATTCAGTAACCCACGTGTGGCTCTCACACAGTCCAGCTTCTGTGTCTCCAGGTAGAGAGAGACTTCTGGCTGCTCCACACCCCTCTTTAAGGGATTGCACACCTGCTGCATTGTTAGACCCATTAGAATCTGGAAGCTTTGGTCCGGAGTGGTGATCTCACTTCTGTCTCCACTCCAGCAATTAGAGTCCTGTACCAGATCTTCCCAGAGACCAACACATGGAAAACAGCTTCCAGTTTGACCCCATTCACACTGTGGTCGCTGTAATACACATAAACCTTCATTTTTTCTCCAATTCAATAGTGACCTTGTCACAACACGCATCCAGTATATACAGCATACAGACAGATAAACAGCATATATACACACATATCCATTATATAGAATATATACAATTCATGAAATAAACTTAAAATACTTTTACTTGTTGTTATGTTCATATAGGACTACACAATGGGACACATTTACTAAGAACAGAGCAAACTGCACTGTATGCACCACTTTTTTTCTGGTGGACCTTTAACATGGGCGTGCGCCACAATTGTGTAGCCAGAAATGTGTCAGGCAGTTTTTAAATACCTGTGCAAGCAGTTTGCACTAAAGAGGTTGTGCAAAGTCCGACAGAAAACGGGCATATGGCGCCTAGTAAATGTGGGCCAATGCCCTTGACATTTAGGAAATTGTGTGTTGTTCTCTAGTATATTTAGCTCTCTAGTAGATAGATAGATAGATAGATAGATAGATAGATAGATAGATAGATAGATAGATCAGTGATTTTCAACCAGTGTGCCGTGGCACACTAGTGTGCCGCGACACTTGTTCGGGTGTGCCGCGGGGAAAGTTCCCCAAACTATGGTGCCCCCCGTGTTTTGTTTCCCAGCAATGCGCAGCGATGCGCAGTCACGGCTTCTTACAATGTAGGAGACATGTACAATAACACATGCGCAAGCTTTGAACCTCGTGCGACAAAATGACGTCACCGAGGCCAGCACATCATCCTGAGAGCGGAGAGACTCTCGCATTTGCCCACCGCCAAGGTAATGCCCACCAATAATGCTGACTATATCAGGTTTTGCCTGGTTAGTACTCCAGCAGTATACTGCATATAACAATGAGAAATGTAAAATGAGAGGCTGTAGTACTACAAGTACCAGCTCATATGTTGAGTATATGAGCTGGCACTTGTACTCTGGCCTCATGGCCGTAGTACTTCGCATTAGCACCATATACTAAAAACAGGGAGAAACTGAGAACTGTTGAGGAAGAGCTTGGTGTGTGTCTTTCCACCATTCCTGCCAGGATATCCCTTTTGTGTTTATCGAAACAGGCCCAGGTTTCACACTGAGTGAGTAAAATGAATTTAGAATCTATATTATTAACTATATGTATAATATGACTGTTTTAGTGTCATTTTGTGCTATTTTGGTTGGTGGTGTGCCCCAGAATTTTCTAAGTATAAAAAGTGTGCCGCAGCTCAAAAAAGGTTGAAAATCACTGAGATAGATAGATAAATAGATAGATAGATAGATAGATAGATAAATAGATATTTAATCCATGGATATGTAGATTTTAAACATCATCTTTTTTATTCCTTAGAGAAGTAAAGCAAGAGAGAGAAGCTAATGCACTGAAAAGCTTTAAATTGAGGAAATACTACTTTAATAATATTTTATTGTCTCCTGGGTTAACTCCACATTCATTAAAGGAAATGTATTCTGAAATAACTAAAGGAAAGCATGTCATTAGACTACAGTTAATAAATTTGTGTGGAAATACAAATTACATTACTTGGGAACTGTTCCACATAGACCTAGGTTACAAGTTTTCTCTGCGGCTTTATCTATTTAAAATCAGTTTTTTTAATATATTTTTGGACTGGTATTGCTATTGCTTGTTTGCTTCCCTATTTCTATATTTTTACTGTTCTATTACATGTAATATTGTCACTTATAAACAAATAGCCAATCAGAGTTTCCATGAATGTCTTGCTTATAACTCAATATTGACATAGAGATACTTCGAAGGGTCATAAAAACTCAACTAAGACTAAGGAAATGGGCTGGACTTATATTCCACAAACAGACAGCCAAGTGTTATTCCAAATGTATTATCTAATTAAATTCTATTTTTGCAGACCTTGTCTCTCTAATGGTCAGCACAGATGACTAGACCAGGTCACGAATAAAGAACAGGAGTGTTTTCTACTGAGCTGTCCCTAGTAAATCATATTCAAATCTGCTTAGTTTTGGATCTTCTACTTAAGCTATTGAATAACAGGTTTTATATCTAATTGGGGTCATTGTTTTCTGTTTTTGTTATTTACATTTTTTATTCTGAATTTCATCAGAAGATTTAAAGAGGACCTTTCTTCACCTCCCATGTGAAGGTGCTGGGGCAGAGGAGGGGGTATGTGTTATGCTAATCCTCTATGACACTGTCTTATCCATGGCAGAGAAGCTACTGTGTATGTGCACAGTGTGATCTCACTATGCTCGTACATCACACTGTCTGCTGCTGCACGACTCCTGGCTCCTTTCAGCATCACTGGGCACAGGTAACACAGCTGAGGGGGGCCTCACTGAAGGGCAGAAGACTTAGATTAAAATATAAGTAATAGTTTTGCATTAGGCAGTACTACTGTTAACATCAAATTACATTGTCCTTCAACAATGTAATTATCTGGTCCAAAGTGTGATTGACTAAGTAGCAGCCAATGAAGCAGTGTAGTGTACTTCCCCTTTCAGGGTAAAAGTGCCATTTGGTAAGTGTTTGATTTTAGCCCTATTTACCATCCCTTTTTATGAACAACTTGGTTTCAAACCACATTGGCAACATAAAAATATAGAATCCCCCCTTTCTCCATGGGCATTACCAAGAATTAAACATAAAGCCCTAAAAGTAAGAAACTTATAAGAAATGTGATAAGTAATGACCAGAAGGTTTGGTACCAATGGACACATTTTGCAGCATATTTTGAAAATCATCAGAACATTAAGGGATTCTTTAAAGGAAGCCAGCAGGTGCAGCATTAAGCATTAAATATTAAACTGATCCCTTACACAGATGATGTATTTTCTACTGAGCAGCCTATAATGCTGCAGCTTCATTCTATCAATTATCACTCATTCATAAACCACAGCCATGGTTTTCAATGGCGGATCCTCATATGGGCCTTAACCCCCGATATAATTTGGCCAGCCTCCGTTACATAAGTCAGTTGTGCTGCAGACAGCACACACTTGGCCCTGTGAAGGAAGCTGTGAATACTCTCTGTGTGCAGGTCATGAAATATCATGGACAATGTTTCCGGCCTCCCCTGCACCTCCCCCGCTGTGCAGTAAACTTCAGAAGACTGCTGGCAGGACTTCACTGAAATTGAAAAGGTATCCTGGGTGTCGGGGATGTAAGGCTGGACTGCAGATCCTGAGGGGTGGATTTAGTTTGGTCAGGATGGGGAGGTGGGGGGAAGTTTGGCAGTCCAAGTCATCTACCTATGGTTGTCCTTGTCTAACTTGTCCGATATAAGAATTAGCATGGGCAAGGATGGATTTAGGATGTGTAAAATGTATAACTTGAGGGAGCTGTTTATAGTAAAACTAGGGGGAGCTGTGTATTGGTGCTGTATAGAATAAAACTGGGGGGGGGGTATATATGGGAGGCTTTATATAATGAAAGGGGGTAGTATATAATAAAATGGGAGGGCAGTATATAGTAGTCACTAAATGAATCAGAGGAGTCTATATATAAGTTAAGTGAAAAAAGCAGGCTATATAAAAATGCATTAAGGGGTGCTTTAAATATTTGTAAGTCAGGGGAAGTTGTAAATAATATCATTAGGGGGCTTTATATAAATTAGAAGGGTGCTCAGCATAAAATTATAATCACATATGTTATATAGAGAACACACCATATTATTGAGGCCGCCCTCACATAATGCATTTGCATTGTTTTTTTAATCTAGTGCAACTCATCTGGCAAAACTTCTCATCAAACATATCATGTGTTTTGTAAGTAATAATTTGTATTTTACATTGTTAAACATTCTTACTAATTCTTAAAAATTATACTCTATTACCTATACATGTTCGTTTGATGTGTGTTGACCTATGCATTAAACATAATGCCAATGTATTATGTGAGAAAGCCTTAGGCTACATTCACACGAATGTCTGCCCGCCATCCCGTAGTGCGGTGGGCGCACATCGCCACCCGGGAGAGGAGTAGGGGGTGAGCGCCCCACTCCATAGCGATGTACAGAATGGGACCCATTAAGCCTCAATGGGGGGGCGTATATACGACGGCCGTGTGAATATAGCCTTAGTGTGCATCCACACGCTCCATTTTATGCAGTTTTTTGCCGAAACCAAGAGTTGAGTGAAAAAAAGAGTAGGACCTGTATATTATTTTGCTCACCCATGATCCACACCTACTTTTGGCTTCATAAACAGCATAAGAAAACCTGAGGCCAGGTTCACACATTGTATTTTATGGTGTGTTTTGACTGCATCAGAAACTGCGATGTGGGGAACTTTGCTAGAATATATATGCATTTTCACAGAAACACTTGTTCTGGGATGACAACCAGGTGTTTAGCATTATTTACATACAAAACACCTGGTGCTCCTTCCAGGACATGTGTTTCAGCGAAAATGCATATGTATTCTAGCAAAGCTCCACACATCGCAGTTTCTGATGCAGTCAAAACACTGGGAATTTTTGCATCGTGTGCATTTGAATCACATTATTTAAACATATTACAAATGCACTGTATGACCATCATTTAAACCTGTAGATGCACCCTCTATATTAATAAGGGGTTGCTGAATAAGATATGCATAATAGGGAATGCTGTATATAATGGGGCAGATTTATCAAGCAGTCTGAAAGTCAGAATATTTCCAGTTGCCCATGGCAACCAATCACAGCTCAGCTTTCATTTCACCAGTGCTCATGAATATTTTAAAGGGGAGCTGTGATTGGTTGCCATGGGCAATTGGAAATATTCTGACTTTCAGACTGCTTGATAAATCTGCCCCAATAAGTGCAGAGGCTGTAACTATGTAAAACACAAGACTGGTTGGGGGCTACAATCTTCATATAGCCCTGGGCCCATGGCCACCTCATGTATGCTTCATGTTTTTTGATGTGTTTTTCAAGTATTCTAAAGGCTTCACCCTTTGGAATGCGTCAAAAACGCATCAAAAAACACAAAGCAACACATCATGTGAACGCGCCCTGACAATTTTACATAGTTCAGAAAGACAGATCACCATATATTCAATGACATAATAACATGTCAAAAAGTATTGGCTTATTCCAATTTCTGACAACCTTTGTACAACTTCAAAGACAGTCCCTAGTGATAAGCATTCACCTCTAAACACCTCTCTGAGAAATGTTGCATAAATATAAGTTTGCTGTAGTCATTCCAGTATGAATAGTGCATATTCAGAGCTGCAAAATGGTGATTAAATCTGATATATGTCAAAAGGAAATGGGAGAATGGCATTCTTCAATAATGCTGGTTGTAATCTGCGTATTCATACTAGTTATTTGCATAGTACTTGTTATGGTTTCAGACCACTGTGGACTAAATATGCATTTGTTAATATTTTGAATATGGTACATTTCCTCTATTTTTCATATCTTAGCAGTTGGAATGACAAAAATAATCAGAATTTTCTTTTACCACAAATATACTTAGGGTTATTTGGAGGAGGAAGAATTTAACAAGCAAACTAGGGATGGAATTACGAATATAGGTAGAAGAAACAAATATATATTACAGATAAATGTTTGTGAGTAAATTCATTTTATAAAAGGATGGGGGATCAGTAATAAAGCGTATGTTCATGGAGGAACTGGAAGTCTTAAAGTTGGAGAGAAAAATATAATATTATCATGGCTGGACAATAACTATGACATAGCTGTTAATAAAGATGGTTACAGTCTTTTTAGAAATGATTGTAAAAAGAAAAACTGGGAGAGGCTTGTTTATATTTGAAAACATATTTGATGCCTATCCAGGGGGATGCCATTGAGGAAAATGTGAATGTAGAGTCATTATCGGGTGGCACGGTGGCTGAGTGAGTAGCATTCCGCCTTGCAGCACTGGAGTCCTGGGTTCGAATCCCACCCAGGTCAACATCTGCAAAGAGTTTGTATGTTCTCTCCGTGTTTGCGTGGTTTTCCTCCGGGTACTCCGGTTTCCTCCAAAACATACTGGTAGGTTGTTTAGATTGTGAGCCCCATGGGGACAGGGACCGATTTGACAAGCTTTGTGCAGCACTGCGTAATCTGTGTGCGCTATATAAATAAAGAATTATTATTATCATTATGGGTGGAGAAAAGAGTAGGAAAAAAGAATAATAAAATATTACTAGGGGTAATTAGGCCATAGAGGAACTGCTGGTAAGTCAAATAGTGAAGTAGTTAACTACCTTAACTACCCTGAAATAGACTGGGAAGCAGAAACCTGAAGGTCGTACAAACAAGGAAGGTTTTTAGCAGTTACAAAAGACAATTACCTGTCACAAATGGTACAAGACCGAACAAGAGTGGAGGTACTCCTGGACCTTATCCTGACCAATAGACATGACAATGTATCAAAATTACACGTTGAGGGTCACCTAAGTAACAGTGACCACAACATCATTCATTTTGAATTATTCCTCAAGATGACTTTCAGAAGAGGGTCAACAGGAACTCTGAACTTGAGAAGAGCAGCAAAGGGAGGATCTTGAGGACATGCACTGTGATAATGTTCTCAAAAATTAAAGTACCGAACATAAATAGGATGTTTTTAAAAGTACTCTAAAAAGGTCCTGTGAAAGGCATATTTCAAATGGGAATAAGCACAACAGAATATTTAAGAAAGGGCCAAAAAGCTATCCTGGAAACTATAGACCCGTGAGTCTAACAACAGTCCTAATCTAATTAAAAATTAATAAAATGTTTAAAATTGCAGGGAGTAACATCAAAATATTGGCAAAATGAAAAAAGAATTGGCTCATCCCACTTCCTATAAAGTCTAATACATGCAAACTAAAAATCTAAAGACATGCAAAATAGAATTAACCATATTGCATATGGTCCACAGTGGCATATGTGCATCATAAACTTTACTTTGGTTTTAAAGCATCAGGCAATTGTGAGATGAAAAACAATAAGGATTGCCACTTTGTAAAAGTCCGAGAAGAACCACTGAAATAGATCTTGCCTTGCATCATGTACGAGCTATGTAACATTAGGCAGATACAAATTAATCTTTATTAATCATCCATATCAAAACACATTATGTAAACAAACTGTTTTACTGTATGGAAGAATAAGTTGCTGTAATGAGTTTACAGAGCCATGATTCCTTAGAGATTTATTATACAGTACATTATGTAGCATTTCAGCTTGCTGTAGAAGATATTTTTCTCCATTAGAAATCCTATGTCTTCATAATTAAGTACACTAGAAGTCATTTATGAAACACTTGGCAAATGATGAATTATCAAACATTGCAGATTATTGGATGAACATTAAAAACTGAGAATATGTCCCAGTAAATAACATCATGCAATGTTTATAATTCTTATACAGCAGAGTAGCAGATTATTTACATGCACAGAGATGCATTTCAGAACCGTACTTGGTCCTGGCACAGGTCCGAAAAAAGTCCATTGTGTTGTGCAGCACAAGAAAAAAAATAACAATTACAATAAAAAAAAAAATCAACAATTACAAAAAAATAAAGGGAACACTCAAATGACACCTCCAAGATGTGAATGAATTAAATATTCGTATTAATACTTTGTTCTGTAAAAAGTTGAATGTGCTGGCATCAAAATCACTAAAAAATCATCAATGAAAATCAAATTTATCAGTGGAGGCCTGGATTTGGAGTCACCCACAAAATGAAAGTGGAAAAACACACTACAGGCAGATCAAACTTTGATGACAAAGTTTGATGACAAACAAGACATAATGAGGTTCAGTATTGTGTGTGGCCTCCACCTGCCTGTCTAGGGGCAGCAAGGGGTATATGGAGAGGGTTCATTAGCTGAGCCTGCTCCATACAGACTGGGCACAGATTATGGGTGTTAACACTTTAGATGCTGTTGGCCAAGAACGGACGCCGCCATCTTGGCTGTGATCATCGTTTCCCATTACTTCATCAGGAAGCAACTATTCATTGCCTTGACAGTATGGATGTATCAAGATATAAAAATGGTTAATGCCATTTTATATGTACTTATCATGGGGGACTTCAATTACCCAGATACTGACTGGGGGGCAGAAACCTGCAGGCCCTTCAAAAGCAGCAGGTTCTTGTCAACAACAAAAGACAATTACCTGTCGCAGCTAGTCCTTGAGCCAACAAGAGGGGGGGGCACTGCTGGACCTTATCCTAACCAACAGACCTGATAGGGTATCAAAACTACAGGTTGGGGGGAACCTGGGTAATAGTGATCATAATATCATTGATTTTGTATTACGCTTTACTAAGAGCATTAGGGAAGGGGCAACCAACAATCTAAACTTCAGGAGGGCAAATTTTCTGCAGCTAAGTGAATACCTTAAAGGCATAGACTGGGATAATGTTCTCAAAGCCAACCCCCCCCCCCCCCCAAAAAAAAAAATGTGACTTTTTCTCATATATTCTGCAAAAGTCCTGTGAGAAACACATACCTTATGGGAAAAAACATAAGAGGAACAAGAAAAAGCCAATGTGGCAAACTAGTCTTGTAAGGAAAGCAATAAGCGAGAAAGATAAGGCGTTTAAGGTGCTAAAACGTGAAGATAGCGATGAGGCATTACAGGATTATAGAGAGAAAAATAAATCCTGTAAAAAGCAGACAAAAATAGAGACTGGGAGAAATATTGCCAGGGAGAGCAAAAATAATCCCAAATTATTTTTCAAGTATATAAGTGATAAGAAACTAAAAACAGAAAGTGTAGGCCCCCTTAGAAATAACATGGGGGTAATGGTGGAAGGAGATGAGGAAATGGCCAATCTACAGAATGTCGCCTTCTCAACTGTCTTTACCCAGGAAAATCCCCTGGTGGAAGACACAATGAGGAATAATGTAAATTCTTTTTGGAATGTCAACAGTTTAACCCAGGAAGAGGTACGGTGCTGCCTCGCAACCACTAAGATAGATAAATCACCAGGGCCAGATGGCATCCACCCCCGTGTTCTACATGAACTATGTACCGTGATAGACTGACCGTCATTTTTAATATTTGAAGATTCACTGAGGACTGGCTATGTTCCACAGGACTGGCGCAAAGCAAATGTGGTACCAATATACCAAAAAGGATCAAAAAGCGATCCTGGAAACTACAGACCTGTGAGTCTAACTTCTGTGGTGGGGAAAATATTTGAGGGGCTTGTTAGAGATGCTATCCTGGAGTATGTCACTGTGCACAACCTTATAACCCAGCATCAGCATGATTTTATGAGAGATCAGTCCTGTCAGACTAATCTAGTTGGTTTCTACGAGGAGGTAAGTTCAAGACTGGATCTGGGGGACGCTGTGGATGTTGTATATTTGGACTTTTCAAAGGCATTTGACACTGTGCCACATAAAAGGTTGGTATACAAAATGAGACTGCTGGGAATAGGGGGAAATCTGTGTATTTGGGTAAATAATTGGCTTAGTGATAGAAAACAGAGGGTCGTCATTAATGGGACATTATCAGATTGGGTTGACGTTACCAGTGGAGTGACGTCAACCCAGAGGGGTCAGTATTGGGGCCACTTCTTTTTAATATATTTATTAATGACCTTATAGTGGGTTTACACAATCAAGTTTCAATATTTGCAGATGATACTAAGCTGTGTAAAGTAATAAATACTGAGGTAGATAGTTTAGAATTACAGAGGGATTTGTGGAAGCTTGAGGAGTGGGCAGAGAAATGGTTGATGAGGTTTAATGTAGATAAATGTAAAGTTATGCACTTGGGCCAGGGAAACAAAAAGTATAATTATGTTCTAAACAGTCAATTACCTGGTAAAACTGGAGCCAAAAAGGACTTGGGGGTATTGGTGGATGGTAAACTTAATTTTAGCTACCAGAGCCAGGCGGCTGCTGCTAAAGCAATTAAAATTATGGGATGTATCAAGCGAGAAATAGATTCTCATGATAAAGACATAGTTTTGCCCATATACAAATCCCTGGTCAGACCACACATGGAATATTGTGTACAGTTTTGGGCACCAGTGTATAAAAAGGATATAGTAGAGCTGGAACGGGTGCAGAGGAAAGCAACCAAGATTATTAGGGGAATGGGGGGACAAGAATACACTGACAGATTACAAAAATTGGGATTATTCAGTTTAGAAAAAATACGACTGAGGGGAGACCTCATTACAATGTACAAATACCTGAATGGACAGTACAAGGATCTCTCTAAAGATCTTTTTATACCTAGGCCTGTGACCAGGACAAGGGGGCATCCACTGCGCCTAGAGGAGAGGCGATTTTACCATCAACATAGACAAAGGTTCTTTACTGTAAGAGCAGTGAGACTATGGAACTCTCTGCCGCAGGAGGTTGTTATGGCGGACTCTATGTACATGTTCAAGAGGGGCCTGGATGCCTTTCTGGAGAGAAAAAATATCACGGGTTATGGGTATAAAACATTTGTTTAATTCTTAAAGGTTGGACTTGATGGACTTGTGTCTTTTTCCAGCCTTATATACTATGATATGGCAGTCAACCAGATAACGGGAAAAAAATTACCAAATGTCTGAAATACCACTTTTTTGTAATTTTACAAATTTTAAATAAAAAGTGATCAAAAGGTTGTACAGTCCCACAAATAGTATGAATATGAATGTAATCATGTCCTGCATAAAATTACATATTACACAGCTGCCTACACCAAAAACCAAAAAGTTAGCGTCAGAATATGGTAAAATAAGGATTTTTTTTTATACTTAAACCTTTTATGTGTTTAAACACTAATAAAACTGATATTAGGTGTCATTTGAGTACATGGTGAATAATTAAATAATGCAAATAAGAAGTACAATTGGTTACACAGAAAACAAAAGCTCCTTACACAGAAAAATAAGTTATGGATTTTTAAAAAAGAGGAGCAAAAAATGGAATCACAAAAAAGGGAATTGCTGTAAGGGGTTAATGAACTGTGCGACCAATCCATTAAAAAATAGAGCATGTCTTAGTCTTAAACATTTTTCACAGATCACTCATAGGCCCACATTTATTAAAGCGTTTGCACCAGTTTTCTGTCTGTCTTTGCACTAGAAAGAACGTGGGCCATAGACTATAGTTAATAGTTTAAGATACGTCATCCTTCACATTATATTTGTCTCACTATTCTTCCCATCAAAAGGACACCAAAATGGATCCCTTTTAAATCCCACACACTTAGGCTCAGTTCACACCTATGTCAGAAGGTTCTATTACTTATAGGTTAAAGAACAACTGTCATCAGGTCTGTGTCACTATTCCTGTCTCCTTAATTTTCCAATAGTCGCCCGGCTACCGACCAAAAAGCCTTTTTAGATCCACCAAGGCAAAGTGGGTAATAAAATGTAAGACAGTGATCCTTAAACTCGTACAAAGAAAGAGAGTATGAGAAATATACTTTAGGAATTGGAAGAGAAATACAGAGTCCAGAAATATCTAGCATTCCAACAGGGACCAAAAGGGATAGGTCTATCCAGAAGCCTGTGGCTAATATTCCCACCTAAAAAATAGGGGGGAATTGATCCACCCCCCTGGGCCTTACTACCTCTACGGTTCAAGGGATAGTAATCCCTATATCCCTGTGTATGAACATACCCCTATGAGTTTGGACACTGTCTGCTAGGGTTTTTAATACACTATTAGCACTGTTCTTAAGTAAAAACTAACAAAAGTTACATTTTATTACCCACTTTGCCTTGGTGGATCTAAAAAGGCTTTTTGGTCGCTAGCCGGGCGACTATTGGAAAATTAAAGTGTCGTATATGTCTGTATCCACCTTGGGCTTACACCTATAGGGTCACGTAGATACCCCTCTGGGGGTTAGTTTGTGTACTATTCTTGTCTCCAGCTCACAAGGATCCCATCCCAGCCTTAATTCCCATCCCTCAATTCATACATTAATCAGTGCAAAATCATCTTTTCTTTATTATGTAAATGAGGCTGGTCATATGGTCAGAGGCAGTGATGTCACTCCTGTTTCCCCTCCCCTCTCCTCCCCCTGCTCATGTCTGTGTGTAATGTATAGTAAAGCATTGCTAGTGTCTGTGCTTTATCTGCTGACATGCTGTATCTCCTAATACACATGTGTGAGACACAGACATCAGCTACACAAGTACCTGACATGGCTGCCTGCAGCTGTTGTATCTCTCCTATACACACACACAGGCTGCAGGGGGCGTCAGCACCAGTAGCACATGGAGCAGCCATTACACCATAATACAGGCTGCCAGTCAAGAACTGGGGGTGTGGCTGTGACGCCCACTCATGAATAAGCTGGACAGCATGAATATGCTAATGACTCATTGGACATTTCACAGGTCATTTGCATACAGCTTTAGGACCTCATTGCTTAAAGGGGTATTCCCATCTGGGCATTTACATTTAATTAAATTCATGTGCCTTATGTAAACATTTCTTCAATTGGATGTATTATTTAAAAAATGTTCCTGTGTGAAGATAATTTCTCATAAATGTAGTCATGTTGTCCCTTAGAAACCAGATAGCTTCCTCGGATACGACCACGTCTCACTGGCAGCGTTGGCCATACTTGCGCTATAGAGTCCTGCCGGACCACCACGATTCAGCAATAATTACCACAGGGTGGCTGTGCGACATGTAGTAACTCCCGGACATTTTATATACAATAACCTTTTGTTTCTTTATGCAATCCCTCCATGGCCGTATCCGAGGAAGCTATCTTGTTTCTAAGGGACAAAATCACTACATTTATGAGAAATTATCTTCACACAGGAAAATTTTTTTAATAATATCCAATTGAAGAAATGTTTACATATGGCAGATTAATGAAACTGAATGTGAATGCCCAGACGAGAATACCCCTTTAAGTTTACAGGCATGTACAGTAGAGGGACAATGAAAATATATTTAGATTAGGAGGTTATTTTGCCTGACGGGTTCTCTTTAAGTTACACATCAGATATTTCAAATGGTGCTAGAGATCCGTGTTCCACCCCCAACGATGCAAATCAGATAAAGCTCAGCACACATATAGATATTACAGATCTGCAATTATATATATCTTTATGTCTGTATATTGTATAATTACTGTACAATTCATATGAATGATGTATCATTACCTTTTTGTTACCCGACATTGCTATCTGAGTACTTGTGGTGCACAATATTTTGCTCTACCTTTGTATATACTGTATATAATGTATAGCCATAACCGCCTATGAAGTAGCCAGTCTAGCAGTACATGCCCCTTCTGATGCCTGGGAATCTAATATATAAAGCTAAGTGTATGTGTGTATGTCATGCTTACTGTACAATCACTAAATTTTGCATAGACGCTCCCTGTGACTCATAGAACATCATAAACTTAGTTTAAAGTCACAATTTTCATCCCGTGCTTTCCAAAATAGACATATCAACCACCGTATATAGGAGTCATTGTCTGCTGGCTGCTGTGCCAGTTATCAACCAATCACCGCTCAGCTTTTATTTTGCCACAGCTCATTAATATGAACTCGGAGCATTGATTAGTTACTATAGGCAATGAGCATAAGGTGCTTATGTGTAAAACAAAATGGGTAGAGATAGAGAGAGATAGTCAGACAGAGATAGAAAAAATTGATTTATGGGGATGAAAGGGAAACAATTTTTAGCTAAAAGAAGGGTGTCCGTTACTTAATAGGGCTTTATGGGAACCTGTCACTATGTTTTTTTTTTCTGTAAAGTTAGCAAAACTGTTTGTGATTTTGAATAGTTTGCTTGATGGTAACAAACATTTGCTTAGATTAAAACTGGAAAGACATTTACAATATCTTTATTCTGAAATTGACGGGAATTTTGGAGCATATCCAGTGCTGGAAAGAGCAGCACAACACATATCAGTAGTTTGAAAGTTTCAGTAGTAATTATTGCAGCCCTTGGTCTTTTCTTTGATGCGAGGATATGGAAGGTTTCAGAAGGAGACATGTTTATTTTCTCTGAAAATAGCTGATCTTTTGTAGTTTATGAATGCATCTTGATTACAAAACAATCTTATGAACACTTATAAATATTCAAAAGAAATGTCACAGAATGTCACCCTGAGGGACGGCAAATTAATGTCACAATGTACCCATAGTGCACAGCTATACCAGTGACAGATTACTTTATTTTCTGCATTTATCCTCAAAATTCTCAAGGTTCTTAAAAATGGTCAATTTACGCCACCATGTGTTGGTCAACCTCACAATGAATAATCGTAAAACCATTAAGAACAATAATTCTGTAAGAAATTCATCATTACTAGTGACAGAAACCAGAAGTTTGTGTACAATTCGGGTCATTGGTAAAGCTGGTTGATGGGCTGGTGAGCAGTATAAGAGTTGGGGTCAAGTGTTCCAGCGTCATTGCAGCTACATAGGCTAAACTGGGAGAGGCTAGATAGGGACAGTCAAGAACTGAGAAAAATGTAATAATTGCACTTTTCCGGGCAGGTAGGTAGGGAGAGGAGACTGAAATGGTGATGGACAGCTAGGGATTTAAAATAATTGCCCTATGTATACCCACACTGTTTCCTAGCGCAGTGACAATAACTGCGTGTGTATATCCATGCCGTCCTATAGCACAGTGATAGTAACTGTGTCTATCCATACCCAATTTTAGAGCAGTGACAAGAAGTGTGAGTGTTTAAAAATGGAAAGAGCAGCAAATAAGGAATAAGGACATGCTGCTAGTGGTGATGGAGCTGGTGCTGCAGGGAGAAAACGTGTTACAACTGTTCCTGTTCTGGTGCAAGCAGGTACCAAGATTTGCAGCATATTCTTGAAGGCCGCAATAGTGCTGTCACAATGTGGCATCCAGACGACATAGAGCTTAAATAATCTTATAGTGGAGGCTGTCCCTAAATACATCATTCCCAGCTGCCACCACTTTTCTCGGCACGCCATCCCTGCTATGCACCAACAGGTTGTAGAAAAAATAAGGTATGCATCATTTCATTAGAGGCAATATTGCATTTACAATGTGTTTTGTAAATGCTAATTTTAACAGTAATGTTATTAGGCAAATCCCTCTCCTTAGCTGTTGTAATGTTTTTCAAGAAGCAATGAAGACGCAACCAAAACGCCAATTGGGACCTCACTCCTAATACCTTGTGTGACCGCAGCCTCATATGTCATCATCTCTCTGGGATGTGATGAGAGTGCTTAAAAATGCAGGACACAGCCTCAAATCCAAAATTAACAGTAGTGACCACTCCTGTATGTAACCCCATCACATGGTTTGTGTCCATGTGAATTTGAGACATTTGCATCAAAAAGTCTCAAAAAGAAGCCAAAATTTGTCGCAAAAAATGCAATGTGCCAAATATGTCTAAAAAAGACAGAAAAACAAGGAAGAAAAATAAAGATAAATGACCGCCATTGCCTCCTTTGCCGCTTCCTTGTCTCTTGCCTCCTCATTCAGTATACACAGCACCTGCATCACCAGCTTGAGCACAGCCACGGGGAAATGGTAACATGCCGTGCTGGAACTCATCTATCTGGGCAAAAAAACACACGCTGCCCAGGTGCTATGGACTGGGATCCAGCCATTTTTAGTAGTGGCCAGGTTCACAAAGTCATAGTAAAGCAGGATCTAAAACAGTTTTTATAAAATGAATTACTTTTATGGTTAGGGAAATGAATTATATTAAACTTTACCTGCCTCACTGCCAGTATTCTTCCTTAAGTCCTTGAGGTGTGTATTGAAAGGAGAAAGTCGTTCCACCTTTTCCACATTCAAATCCAACCCTCCCTTCCTCTCTCCATATTCTTGCTGACTGCTGACATATTCTTGCGGACAAGCTAACCTGTAAAAGTAAAGAAAAAAAGTTAAAAACACTAATTGAACACACTTTTTAATAAAAAGAATTAATTAAATAAAGTTAAAGTCCCATAAACACAAACATTCCCTATACACATCTAATAAAGTAAAACAACCTGAAAATCACCAAAATACCCCACATATTTGGTATCGCCGCGTCCGTAACAATCTGTACAATAACTCAGAAACATTATTGGACCTGTACGGTGAACGCGTAATGCATCTCATGTTGCAAAAAATAAGCCCTTATATGTCCAAATTGCCAAAAAAAATAAAGATTGTATAGCCAATATAAAGTGACAATGCATAATCTGCTTTGAATGGCGCAGCTTCCCTTCGATACCCTGGCGTGTGCCCATACAGCAGGTTACCACCACATATGGGGGATTGTTATACGCGGGAGGGATTGGGTATCAAATTTTGTGGAGCGTTTTGGTATTTTATCCAACTGAGAATTTGTACATTTTATCAAAAACACATTCATTTAGCCACAAAAAAATCAATTTTAAAATTTTATCCGATTTTGTTTTAACCCCTGTAAAACAATTAAAGGGTTAACAAACTTTATAAAAGTTGTTTTACGTACGTTGAGGGGTGTAGTTTCTATAATGGGGTCATTTATGAGTTTTTACTTTTATTCAAACCTCTCAAAGTGACTTTAAACCTGAACAGGTCCCTCAATAGCAGGATTTAGCTTTTTTTATAAAAATGTGAAAAATCGCACCTAACGTTCAAAGCCCCATAACATCTTACAAAAATGATAGTATGTATAAAAAACCACGGAGGCATACAGTGCAGTCATTCACTGAATGTTAGTTATTACGTTTTTTTGGTGTTATGACTATGTGTGGAAAAAGTAGAACATTTGGAATTTTGAAAATTGCCAATTTTTCCAAATTTTCACCAAATATCTGATTTTCTCATAAATAAATGCAAAACATACCACCAAATTGTTTAATTAACATGAAGTACAATGTGTCGCGAGAAAACTATTTCAAAATCACTTGGATACGTTAAAGCGTTCCAAAGTTATAACCACATAGTGACACAGGGCAGATTTGAAAGAATGGGCCGTGTCAGGAAGGTGAAAAGTGGCTTCGGCGTTAAGGGGTTGAATATAGATAGTGACATGGAAACATTTTTAAAAAGGCATCAAAAATTCATAAATAATGTTGAACAAAAAACTTGGTTGACAATTGGCTGAAATCTTTCCTTTCAGACCCCAAAAAGTTGTTTGTTCTCAAAAACCTTCTATATTTCGAATTCAATTGCTTATCTTTTACAGCTATGTCTTTACCGCATGGATTTACTATGAAGGGTATGAAGAGATTAGTCATTTCTATTTATCTCCCTTATTGACAGCACATAAGATGGGAACTAGAGTATATCACCTATAATATCAACCTCCTTGTAATGAGCATCAGCTAAGATATAAAGTTTGCCAATATTTTTCCGCTTACAGTTTCCTTGATTCATTGGCATCAATAATATACCATCTAAGAAAGATGCTGGTAATGACTTTAGCTGGTTATTAAAATGTCACATACTGACACTATGCTCTTTCGACACACTACATCTGTGAATGGACTTCATTAATCAATATTTCAGTATTTCAGTCATTATTTTTGATAAGTGTGTAAAATGTGCTTTTAATGATGTAGGCCCTTTTAATTGACAGAGAGTTACCATGTTTAATTAAATATATTGTTATTTCATTTTTCCAAATGTTAGTAATTGTTTAGCCTTGTAGTAGATTATATTGTGACTATATTTCTTTACTAGAGATGAGCGAGCACTAAAATGCTTGAATGCTCGTTACTCGGTCGAACTTTTTCCAATGCCCGAGTGCTCGTATCAAATAACGAACCCCATTGAAGTCAATGGGAGACTCGAGCATTTTTTACTGAAAGAACACATTGAAAGAACACTAAAGAAGAACACATTGCAGATGTTCCGTACATCTGCTAACTTATCCGTATGTTTCCATACATCTGCAATGTGTTCTTCACACATATTGTTCTTCACATACTATTGTGAAGAACACCGTTCGGCACTCGTGTCTTCAGATAAGTTAGCAGATGTACGGAACATCTGCAATGTGTTCTTCACTGTGTTCTTCACTTAAATGAACCTGTGTTCACTGTTTTCATTCTGTTCTTCACTGTGTTTCGTTAACTAAATGCTCGATCTCGAGCTGGCGAGATACTCATCCAAGCAACGAGCGGTTTCGAGTATGCTAATACTCGAATGAGCATCAAGCTCGGACGAGTATACTCGCTCATCTCTATTCTTTACACAACTATGAAGATCTAGGGCAGGGGTCAGGAACCTTTTTGGCTGAGAGAGCCATAAGCGCCACATATTTTAAAATATAATTCTGCGAGAGCCGTACAATGGGGCTTATTTACTGAGGGTCCCGAGGCCACATTTTTGTCGGGGATCATGCCACCCGCCGCAGAACATTATAATACACACGCCACCCCCCGCAGAACATAATACACACACCACCCCCCGCAGAACATTATTATACACACGCCACCCCCCGCAGAACATTATAATACACACGCCACCCCCCGCAGAACATTATAATACACGCCACCCCCCGCAGAACATTATAATACACACGCCATCCCCCGCAGAACATTATAATACACACGCCACCCGCCGCAGAACATTATAATACACACGCCACCCCCCGCAGAACATTATAATACACACGCCACCCCCAGGAGAACATTATAATACACACGCCCCCCCCCCGCAGAACATTATAATACACACGCCATCCCCCGCAGAACATTATAATACACACGCCACTCGCCGTAGAACATTATTATACACACGCCACAGAACATTATAATACACACGCCATCCCCCGCAGAACATTATAATACACACGCCACCCCCCGCAGAACATTATTATACACACGCCACCCCCCGCAGAACATTATTATACACACGCCACCCCCCGCAGAACATTATTATACACACGCCACCCCCCGCAGAACATTATTATACACACGCCACCCGCCGCAGAACATTATAATACACACGCCACCCCCCGCAGAACATCCCAATACACACGCCACCCCCCGCAGAACATTATGATACACACGCCACCCCCCGCAGAACATTATAATACACACGCCACCCCCCGCAGAACATTATAATACACACGCCACCCCCCGCATAACATTATTATACACACACCATCCCCCGCAGAACATTATAATACACACGCCACTCGCCGTAGAACATTATTATACACACGCCACCCCCCGCAGAACATTATTATACACACGCCACCCCCCGCAGAACATTATTATACACACGCCACCCCCCGCAGAACATCCCAATACACACGCCACCCCCCGCAGAACATAATTATACACACGCCACCCCCCGCAGAACATTGTTATACACACGCCACCCCCCGCAGAACATTGTTATACACACGCCACCCCCCGCAGAACATTATAATACACACGCCACCCCCCGCAGAACATTATAATACACACGCCACCCCCCGCAGAACATCCCAATACACACGCCACCCCCCGCAGAACATTATAATACACACGCCACCCCCCGCAGAACATTATAATACACACGCCACCCCCCGCAGAACATTATTATACACACGCCCCCCCCCCGCAGAACATTATAATACACACGCCATCCCCCGCAGAACATTATAATACACACGCCACTCGCCGTAGAACATTATTATACACACGCCACAGAACATTATAATACACACGCCATCCCCCGCAGAACATTATAATACACACGCCACCCCCCGCAGAACATTATTATACACACGCCACCCCCCGCAGAACATTATTATACACACGCCACCCCCCGCAGAACATTATTATACACACGCCACCCCCCGCAGAACATTATTATACACACGCCACCCGCCGCAGAACATTATAATACACACGCCACCCCCCGCAGAACATCCCAATACACACGCCACCCCCCGCAGAACATTATGATACACACGCCACCCCCCGCAGAACATTATAATACACACGCCACCCCCCGCAGAACATTATAATACACACGCCACCCCCCGCATAACATTATTATACACACACCATCCCCCGCAGAACATTATAATACACACGCCACTCGCCGTAGAACATTATTATACACACGCCACCCCCCGCAGAACATTATTATACACACGCCACCCCCCGCAGAACATTATTATACACACGCCACCCCCCGCAGAACATCCCAATACACACGCCACCCCCCGCAGAACATAATTATACACACGCCACCCCCCGCAGAACATTGTTATACACACGCCACCCCCCGCAGAACATTGTTATACACACGCCACCCCCCGCAGAACATTATAATACACACGCCACCCCCCGCAGAACATTATAATACACACGCCACCCCCCGCAGAACATCCCAATACACACGCCACCCCCCGCAGAACATTATAATACACACGCCACCCCCCGCAGAACATTATAATACACACGCCACCCCCCGCAGAACATTATTATACACACGCCACCCCCCGCAGAACATTATTATACACACGCCACCCCCCGCAGAACATTATAATACACACGCCACCCCCCGCAGAACATTATTATACACACGCCACCCCCCCGCAGAACATCCCAATACACATTTGTTAAAGTGTCTGCGCCAGTTTTATGTGGCGGCTGCTCTGTGTCCCACAAGACTGCTAGACTGCTGTTACTGCTAAGCCGGACCATGTGCCACATTTATTACTGACATGCACCACAATTTTGTCTTAGGTCCTAGCTATTTTGTATCTCAGCTGCTGCAGAACCTCACATTAATGTAGAAATGCAGTGGTGGGGGAAGATATGAGGGGATGATGCAGAGGGGTCTGTAAGGGACACTTAGGAGCTTCATAGCTGCTCCTGCACACAGGACACTAAGGGGTTAGTGCAGAGTGTGAGGAGACACTGGGGGGAGGGAGCACTTATCTGTGGCTGATCCCCGGCTGCTGACTCCTTCTCCTCAGGTGCTGGATGTCTCCTCAGTATGCAGCTCTCTGGTCTCCTCTGTCTGAATCTCCCGCGCTGCTACATCCAGCCCCGGGATTGGCTGCAGGCACACAGTCTCCTCCCCTCCCTCTCTCACACGGAGGAGACTGCTGCAGGGAGGGAGACGGAGGTGCCGCCCCAGAATTAACCCCGCGGACCCTGCGCTGCTCTGCCCATTACATCCAGGGGCATTACTACAGCCAGGGGCACAACAGGAGCCAGGTAAGGGCCCCTGGTCTTGACAGGCAGCGCAGCAGATGCCACGGCTGTAGTAATGCCCCTGGATAGGAGCCCTGGCTGCGAGCCAGATGCGGCCATCAAAAGAGCCATATCTGGCTCGCGAGCCATAGGTTCCCGACCCCTGATCTAGGGCATATTATTGTAAATGTACCTTTTGTGACATCTTCTTAATGACCATATAAAGCTGCAGATACTGTTAGGTATTGGCCCTAAGGATTTGTGTAACCATATCTTTGTACTGTATGTGTAGATAGTAGCAGCATGACTATCAAAACTGCTAACAGATTCAGAGTTTTCCATTAAATTGATGACCATGGTTTGTAAAGTTGCTTTATTTACAGAATTTACTCTTTGCAGTACGGAATTTTTATTATTAGCTGCAACTGCTTTCACATGATTATTAAATATATGTTTTTCTTAATTATTACTAGCATTTGATAATGCCTATAAAGAAAGTCATTTGTCTTAGAGCATGACACAAAGGTCAGTTACTCTTTGTGATGTTGTGCAATTAATTATCGTTATTACAATAAGCATAGAAGAAAATCATAAACAAGAAATAAATTATGTAACCTGTGAAACTATTGGCAGTTAATATAAACATTTCTTTAGTAACTACAATTTCAGAGACAAAAATTCTATTACAACCATAGCACCAAAGACTTGTGCTTAGAGGGGTGAATTTTATAAAAATTTGCTTTGGAGAGTTCGCAGAATTTTCTGACAAAATTCAATTCGACCCAAATCAAATCATGATGATTTTAATCATGTTAAAAAGGTTTTTACTGGCTGCAGAGAGCCTGTAGGGTGTTGTAGAACGTTGTGCCATGCTTAAATATGCATAGGGAGCGTGGTTTGGTCGTCAAACAATGCTGTATTTTAGTATGACATGCACATGACAGCCGCCACTCTTAGTATAGCTTCACTCTTCAATTCCATGGGCACTTACAGGGGCCAACTTGATCAAATAAGTGAAGCTGGAACGCAGCCTGATAAGGTAACATCTGTGCCAGCTCAAAAGGACTGAGCTGAGGGCCAAGATATTATCACACTATAACATCAAAGAGTGCACTCTTTTTAAACTGACATCAGATGATTCCATAGATTACGACAGAACCTGTTCTGTTAAATGCTGATACATGTAGAAACTCCCAAAAGAGAGGAGAGGGGTCGGCAGTAAGTTTGCATTGATGTCACTGATCATTTTGCCCTTCTTTTCACCCGTCAGTGTCCTCTTTCAATCGGTCAATAATACATCAGTATTGTTAAAGCCAAAAACAAACAGGAGTTGATCCAAAACAGAGATGATCAGTAAATGGGATATTTGCATGTCCTCTGTGTCCACTTCTGCTTTTGGCTATCAATCCTGAAGCTTTTCATTCCTTCTGACAGATGAAATAAAGGGGAAAACCAAACATAGTGGCAACATCATAGAGTGGTGGAGGGTGAATCCAGCATTATGGAAATCACAGGGTGATCCAGGGAGACAACGGTCAGTTGGCAGCAGCATGAGTATGCTGCAGAGTGGCATAATGACAAATTCTGGTGGTGGCGGCAACATGGTAGGCCACAGTGTGGCACAATAAAAAAGTGTGGAGGTGGCGGCAGCAGCTGCACCAGGAGGTCAGAGGGTGGCACAATGGTAAAAATGATGGGAGTCAGATGGAGCCACTGGCAGATGTGTGGCATCAGGGGGTGGCAGCATCAGAATAGTGGCTGAGGCAGGTAGTTAGAATCCAAACTCATTTCTCAACGTTTGGGGGAGGCGTCATGGCTGATTTAATCTGATGCATGAGGCGAGGTGTGTTGAAATCCTGGCCGATCCATACCTGATTCATCTTGACAAAGGTCAGTCTGCTGCTGTCCTGCTGCTGCTGCTGGCGGCTACCCTCCTCACTGGGCAGGTGAAGGAAGCTGCTCAGTAAGGACCCCAAACTTAAGCTGCTGCTCCTACCCCACCCCCATCTCCCCACAGCAGCCTTGTCAGCAGTATGTGAGCAATGACTGCCAGGAATCCCCTGGTCAGACCTGACAGTGGCGCACATGGGCAGACGCCAACTGTCTGCACAGTATTTCTCTATAGTACGCCAGTTTTTCCTCCCTTGATATCTTGATATCTACTTTATTGATATCTACTTTAGCAACAAAAAAATAGAAATTTGGGGAATACAGAAACCAAAAACGGACACCCTGGAAGTTGAGAAAAAAATCACTCCATCAGCTACTGAGTATTAGCAGCTAGATGCTAGAGACAGCACATGCAATGTGCAATGATGGGATTGCAAATGGCCGTCTGTTTTCATAGAGCTGTAATCACATACCGTATTTTCTGGACTATAAGACGCACTTTTTTTCCCCAGAAGATGGGGAAAAAACAGTGGTGCGTCTTATAGTCCGGATGTAGCTGCAGGAGGGAATGGAGGGCACCCGGCTGCGCGCTGCCAGCTAATGCTGGCAGTAAGCGCAGCCCTTCACAGTGAAGCGCAGCGGCTGTGCTGAGTGCCGCTGCGCTCCTCTCCTCTCAGCCCTCCACTGCTGGAGGGAATGGATGGCAGCACCCATGCGCTCTGCTTGTGGCAGAGCAGGAACGCAGCAGTGGAGAGAGAGGGGGAGGAGAAAGGCACGGACTCTGTGGCCAATCCGCGCTCGGCTTGTAAGTAGCCCAGGAGGCTCAGAGGGAAGAGAGAACATGAAGGCTGCCGGCAACTTGAGAAGAGGAACCTATACAGAGCTGTGTGCAGTGTCTGACCTGTAACTTCTCACAGGATCAGATAAGTGATAAGTGCTCCCTTCCCCCGGGTCTCTGCTCTCACACTCTTAACCCCTTGTTGCCTGGTATGTAGTGGCTGCTGTCTTGTAAAGGTACTTTATCCCACAGACCAAGCTCTTGTGGCTATTGTACAAGGACTGTCATCTCCTGTGTCCCCTCCTCCTCATAGATTGTAAGCTCTTGTGACCACTGTACAAGCACTGTCATCTCCTGTGTCCCCTCCCCATAGATTGTAAGCTCTTGTGACCACTGTACAAGCACTGTCATCTCCTGTGTCCTCCTCCTCCTCATAGATTGTAAGCTCTTGTGACCACTGTACAAGCACTGTCATCTCCTGTGTCCCCTCCCCATAGATTGTAAGCTCTTGTGACCACTGTACAAGCACTGTCATCTCCTGTGTCCTCCTCCTCCTCATAGATTGTAAGCTCTTGTGACCATTGTACAAGCACTGTCATCTCCGGTGTCCCCTCCTCCTCATAGATTGTAAGCTCCTGTGACCATTGTACAAGCACTGTCATCTCCTGTGTCCTCCTCCTCATAGATTGTAAGCTCTTGTGACCACTGTACAAGCACTGTCATCTCCTGTGTCCCCTCCCCATAGATTGTAAGCTCTTGTGACCATTGTCGAATATACTCATACCTATGCAGCCCTGGTAACTCTTGAGACCCCCTGAATACATGCCAACATAATTCTATCTAAAGATAGATGGCGGTGCCCGGGAGAGGAGGAGGGGGTGACCACTGCTTGCCCCTGCCCCTCTCCAAAGAGAAACATGGCTGCACTACACCGCCCAGTTACCTTACTGTTACTTTATTAAATATTTTAGCATACTATTTGGGGAAAAAAACATTTTTTCTTATTTCTCCTCCTCTAAAACCTATGTGCGTCTTATGGTCCAGTGCGTCTTATAGTCCGAAAAATATGGTAAGCCTGCCAGTCGCTGATTGGCTTACAGGTCGGTACATGTGGTCGAGGGTGTTCCTTTCTTCTTCCCAGAGTTCTCTGCCCCATGTAACAAGTTGTGTTTTATTTTGCTAATAAAAAGGGAAAAAAATTAGTTTCCACGAATTACGATAAACTTCGGATTTGTGCCAAACCGTAGTTTTCCTGAAATTCTAAACGAATTCCACTTGTTAGAATCGATTCGCCCATCTCTACTTTTGCTTGTTACTTCTTCTGAGTTAAAGGAATTGTCTGACACATTTAAAGTGTAACTGTAAAGTTTCTTGACAAAAATTATTTTAGCACAGCTGGAGAGAGCCTTTGACAACAATCCCAACAATGCCTGTATCATGCTTCCAACTTCTCCCTATCCTGAGATATAGGGCTATTAGATATGTGAAGCTATCTAAAAAACACTCTCAGCTTTTCCTGAAGTGGGCAGGACTTCCTGGTTGTGACATCAGCTATGGGGAATAATGCCAATAGCACTAAGGGCATTCACGTGAACTTGCATAAACAGCTCCACCAATCAGGACACATAATCAGTGTTTCTGCCTGTGCAGAGATCTAATGCAGAGCAAGGCAGGAGACACAGAGCACTGGAGCTTTGCATCATACAAAATTCTACTACATCACAAAGAAAAAGATATATTAGATAGATTAGATATAAAGATATGCACCTACACTATAAAACACATATATAAAAATACAAAGATGAACACATGGCAGCATCACAGTATATGATTATACATATATTATATATACGTATATTATATATATATTTACGGGAGATTTGGCCCAGTAGAGTCTGAGGTAGCGGGGTTTTGTGATGCAGTTCAAGACAGTGACACCAAGGTACAGTCCAAAACAGGTCTAGCCTGTGTTTATTGCAGCAGCTGGAACAAAGTGCGACAGCCTTCACATTCAGGCATCAAAACAAACAATATCCTACCCATCTGGGTGAGTTTCTCTAACTCACCACTAAAACACAAAAGACTTCGCTGCTCCAGGCACAGAGGTCAGGGCTGTGTGCTCTCCAGCCTCCATTCAGAGAGACAACACTCTCAGCTCTGCTCAGCAGCTTTATGCAGCCTGATTAGACTGCTCTCACCACCTTTGTCCAAGGTGCTGGACAACACAACTTTAGCATTAGGGCCTTGCATAGTAGGAAAACCCAGGGGAAACATACCGCCCATCCACAGTTAACCCCTTCAGTGTCTCACTATATATGTATATATATATATATATATAAATATATATATATATATATATATATATACACACTCAGTGGCCACTTTATTAGGTACACCTGTCCAACTGCTTGTTAACACTTAATTTCTAATCAGCCAATCACATGGCGGCAACTCAGTGCATTTAGACATGTAGACATGGTCAAGACAATCTCCTGCAGTTCAAACCGAGCATCAGTATGGGAAAGAAAGGTGATTTGAGTGCCTTTGAACGTGGCATGGTTGTTGGTGCCAGAAGGGCTGGTCTGAGTATTTCAGAAACTGCTGATCTACTGGGATTTTCACGCACAACCATCTCTAGGGTTTACAGAGAATGGTCCGAAAAAGAAAAAACATCCAGTGAGCGGCAGTTCTGTGAACGGAAATGCCTTGTTGATGCCAGAGGTCAGAGGAGAATGGGCAGACTGGTTCGAGCTGATAGAAAGGCAACAATGACTCAAATCGCCACCCGTTACAACCAAGGTAGGCAGAAGAGCATCTCTGAACGCACAGTACGTCGAACTTTGAGGCAGATGGGCTACAGCAGCAGAAGACCACACCGGGTGCCACTCCTTTCAGCTAAGAACAGGAAACTGAGGCTACAATTTGCACAAGCTCATCGAAATTGGACAGTAGAAGATTGGAAAAACGTTGCCTGTTCTGATGAGTCTCGATTTCTGCTGCGACATTCGGATGGTAGGGTCATAATTTGGCGTCAACAACATGAAATCATGGATCCATCCTGCCTTGTATCAACGGTTCAGGCTGGTGGTGGTGGTGTCATGGTGTGGGGAATATTTTCTTGGCACTCTTTGGGCCCCTTGGTACCAATTGAGCATCGTTGCAATGCCACAGCCTACCTGAGTATTGTTGCTGACCATGTCCATCCCTTTATGACCACAATGTACCCAACATCTGATGGCTACTACTTCTACTGCAGCAACTGTGTGATGCCATCATGTCAATATGGACCAAAATCTCTGAGGAATGCTTCCAGCACCTTGTTGAATCTATGCCACAAAGAATTGAGGCAGTTCTGAAGGCAAAAGGGGGTCCAACCCGTTACTAGCATGGTGTACCTAATAAAGTGGCCGGTGAGTGTGTATATATATATATATATATATATATATATATATATATATATACACACACACACACACACACAGTGAACCCACTCCCTAAAAGTCACTGATTTTTTTTCTTTTGCCATTATACTCTAGGGAAGCTGCGTCTTATCTGCAAACCACCCCTTTCCTGTGCAAAGAGATCTGCTCAAAGAGGTTTCCCTGCATATACACTGTGCTGTGTGTGCAGGATCTGATGCCGGTCACTAGAACTGATGTGGAGCCAGAACTATGGCTTTATTTGTGCATTCACACTTTCATACATACACATTTCTACTATTTTCAAACTTTCAAACGCAAACAGCTCTTGCTACATACCATTTCTGGTATGTAATTGGATGACCTGGAGCATATGATTAGTCAGATGCTTATGACATCACTGCAGGACCTGGAGCTTTTACATGCTGTGGCGACTGATATTCTCTTGCATCAAGCAGCTTCTGATCATGTGTGCATGTGCTAGTAACCCCTCCCAACAACATCCACCCACTCTCCTCTCCTTCATCTAACTTCATGGCAATCAAACAAACAAAGACAGCCAGAGGGGCAAGGTAACTGATAGCTGATTGCTAGCTTTCTGAGTGTAAATTAGAGAATTACTCATTTTGGCTTACTGCAGAGCTAGGCAAAAGTTTTTATACTTTACAGTTGTACTTTAAAACATCCCCTTGACATCCCCTGTGTTTTGAACCTGACGAAGGCGCTAGTACAGCGCCGAAACGCGTAGTTCCTTTTACCAATAATAACAATAAAGAGCCTTCCAAGTGATGACGCGCCGTTGATGTGGATTCTTCAGCCTTGCCACTCACCTATTTCAGCCGCGGGATAGAACATCAGACGCCTAATCCTCGTGGACCCGCAGGCAGCGCATCACATCAATATACTACATGCTAGGCTACAAGGTAGCCGCAAGGTGAGCACCACATAACAGTCTTTTATACCACTGTTATTCTAATACTACACCTGAGTCGCGCACTTTGGTTCTCTCCTTCTTTTCTCTGATTCAGTGAATCGGTCCACCCTCTGTCTCCAAAAATTAAGGTTTTTTTTCCTGTGTGCATTTGCAAACATTAATCTGTCTCTTTTATATATCTTTTGGAGTAATGGCATCTTTTTGGCAGAGTGGCCTTTCAGCCCATGTCAATACAGTTCTCGTTTCACTGTGGATAATGACACACTCTTGCCAGTTTCATCCAGCATCTTCACAAGGTCTTTTGCTCATGTTCTTGGTTTGATACACACATTTCAGACAAAAGCACGTTCATCTCTGGGACACAGTCTCCTTCCTGAGCAGTATGATGGCTGGACATTCACATCTTGTTTGTATTTGTGTAAAATTGTTTGTACAAATGAACGAGGTGTCTTAAAGTATCTGTACCAAAAGATAAATCACAATTCTGTTCCTGACATCTTGGCTGATTTCTTTAGACTTGTTTGTCTTTTTATATAGTGTATGTAAACTTCTGGTTTCAATTGTATACCATATATACTCAAGTATAAGCTGAGTTTTTCAGCACAAAAATTGTGCTGAAAAACCCTAACTCAGCTTATACTCGTGTCAATAAAAAAAAATTAACACTGTACTCGCCTATATAATACAGGGCAGGTAGGCTATATAGTACAGGGGCTTGCAGGCTATATACTACAGGGGCTGGCAGGCTATAGAGTAAAGGGGTTGGCAGGCTATATAATGCAGGCGCTGGCAGGCTGTATACAAGTCAATAGGTTTTCCCAGTTTTTGGTGTTACAAATAGGTACCTCGGCATATACTAAGGTTGGCTTATATTCGAGTATATACAGTAATCATTTTTACTTAAATTATATTATATTTAAGACTGGGGAACAAAAGCTTACTTTGAAGTTTTGCATTTCGTTTTAACAAACGCTGTTCTTGGAACACTGACTTTCTACATTTTATTTCTACATAGAACAACAAAATCTATTAAAAAATTCTAAGCACTAAAGGCACATATTGGATCTCTAAACTGCAATATGGGATACATAATTAGCTTATGAGAAAATTCTACTGTTCGCATTTTAATTAAAGGAAAATAAACAATTGTGTTAATTGCTCCCATGTTGCACTGTTCTCACATTGATGAAAAAGTACTTAAATTTAAACCTTCTAGGCAATACTTACTACATATAGCCTATGACATGTCCTGAGACATCTGTGAACTCTTACTCTATATACTATAGATGTAAGGGGACAGACTACTAACTAGACAGAATTGTTTGTTGGCAAATCAACAAACTCAGTATAAAGTTACTGTCACGAGTGTCCCTGCGATCCATGCCTCGGATCGCAGGCACACCCGTGCCCCTCTCTGTGGCGGCGAGCCCAGCCCTCACTTACCTCTCCACTCTCCTGCTCCTGTCCTGGCTAGGCCACGCACGCGTTCCCGCACTCCAAGATTTAAAGGACCAGCGCACCACTGATTGGTGCTGGCCATTTCCAGATTTCTATTTAAACCGGCGACTCCCATACCCTCTGCCAGATCTTTGAGCCTTGCTCCTTGTTCCAGTTCCACTTGACCTCTGCATTTCTGTTGCCTGCCCTGACTGCCTGCTTGTGGCTGACTCTGATACTGGTCGCTGAATCTGTACCGACCTTGGCTGCCAACGCTGGCTGGTTGCACCTGTGGAACGACCTGGTGGCACCACACCGCAGAAAGACCATCCCACTTTGCGGCGATGGTAAAGACTGGGTGCCACTTAGATTCCGGTCCCAGGTGTCGGCTAGTACCATCTGCCGCAGTGGTCCAGAAGGTCCACTGACCCCGAGTCCTGACAGTTAAAAGAACCTGGGAATAATTCTAATGATCTGCATGGATCGCATAACTTATCATGATCTGAGTGGATCGCATAATTTATCATGATAAGTTTCTTATCTTAACAGTTTTTTTATGTAATATTCAACAAATGTATACAAATAGCCAAATGTTTTTATTAAATTATTTACTTTATATGAAAACGGATAAAAATATGCTCCATCTAGAAGATCAATATATCAGTATAGAACATGAGTGATCAGCAAGAGCCAGAAAGGTGATCCATAACTAGGCTTATACTTTCTATCAAGGTGGAAGACATCAGGCCCCATGCATGTATAGAGGTGGACTATAAAAACATGCAAAAAAGATCTGCAACTTTCTTTTAAATTAATAGGAGGCTGATTGAGGAGGATTTTTCTTCCTAAAAATATGCTCATGTGAATATGCTAAATGGCATATGCAAAAAGGTTACATTTTAAATCCCCATTTTTGGGTCTTGTTTTAACTACTACAACTTCAACAAAAATGTCCTCCCTTTATGTAGATGGCGCTATTATTAAACAAATTCACTACAAAATCCTACACGCTACTAAATCCCATAAAAGAACACAATCCAAAATACTATAACTGGGTAAACACATGTAGTAAATATACAATATCACTTTCTGGTAATTTATTGTTAAAAGCTGTACATTTTATGTCTCACATCACTGGAGACATCATTCCAACAGACAACATAATGGCGGACAGGTCTGTAATTAATAAGAAGACTTGATAAAAAAAGGACTTCGACTAAATATCACAATGTTTTGACAGCAATGACTATGGGGAATTTGTACCACGTCAGTTACAGATGTAGGTGGTGCCTATGTCTAAAGGAGGCCCTATGGGAATTCAATTTCCCTGAACCTTTTCAATATCTGTTTTCAGACTGAAAGCTTTCTATACACATTCATGTTCGGCTTAGCTGAACATAATTACATTTTCAATATGGAGAAGGGAATAAGTCTGAGAGCAAAAAGATATGTTTGAATACGTCAACTGTTTGACCTTTGGCACATGGGAGATTTCCATCAGAATTCTCCCAAAAGCAATAGATAAGTGTAGGTAAAATGTTTTAACAAATTACTTTGTACTAAATGACACCATGCTGATTCCACCAGTTTATAAGACCTTTCTAATCCTGATTCTTTCTTAATAACATTGAAAGTTCAAAAATATGTATATACTGTCCATTATGATAAGGTTCAACGTGCAATGCTAACTTATATGAGAAGAGGATGAAAATACACTTTGGTAGAGACTAGACTAAGTTGATACATCCATTTAAAGTTCTTTTCCTAAGGATCCGTAAAATACAATACATTACAGATTATTTAAACCAAATTGGATGCAATATCATTTTGTATGAATTAAAAGCCTTTATGATTTTATGAACTTTTTGTTGTTTTTTTTCCTCTTGATATCTGCACTTATATGTTTTGTTTTCATTTCAGGAATTTGTAATGATTGTCGTGTTTGGTTTGGAGTATATTATTCGTATATGGTCCGCTGGGTGCTGCTGCCGTTATCGAGGATGGCAAGGAAGGTTAAGATATGCCCGAAAACCATTTTGTGTAATAGGTAAGTGTGTTTGGCAGAGCTCCTGGCTTGATTGGTTTGTACGATGTGTCCACTATCTGCCCACAATATATAAAGCAATCAAAAAGGGGATACTTTTCCCAGAGTGCACAATGTTTCTTATCCTCACAGATAGCCATTTTGTAAGTCTCAATGTGATGAACTGTACAAGTCATGGGGTACATATACAGACAAAATAAGACATTAAATAAGTAATAACCTGGTCAGATGAAACAATGGGAATCTTAATTCATACAGCGCCATCATATTCCGCAGAACATGGTGTACATACACAGACAAAATAATACATTACAATACAATAACATAGCTAGATGAAACTATAGGGATCTATTCATACAAATTTCCAAATCCATAATCTCATGGATCTCATCATCTCTGATATGTCTCATCTCTCTTTCCAAGTGTCAGATACAAGTAGAATGCTGAGAACCTAAATGAAAGTGTATATAAACCTTGTACCTTTATAATCTAACCACATTGTCAGCACACAGCTCTAAATAAATAATGAAGTGTCTGCTTAGAGAGTCCCCACCAACACTCCGGAATTTTGCACTGAGCAGCCTAGGGAGTGATAGGAGCTAAAACAGCAATAAAATTGGGTAAAATTGTAAAGGGGTTAAAAATTATCTTTATAGAGGATTGAAATTTGAGGATTTCTTTCATGAGCAAATCCTTTAAAGAAGAGCAGATTCTGACAGAGGGGACACACACACCAGCATGTAAGTGTGCTTAATTTACTATCCTTGATCCTGGTGGTAGATGTCATTTAATAGGGAAATCTGCCTTTATGGCAGGGCACTATACAGTCGCCAGGCCATATCCTCTAAGGATTCTTGAATTGCCCCCGTGAGCACCCCCTGGATCGCTGACGCATCCCCTGCCGTGATTGTGTCCAGCAGTCACGGGAGCCTGTTAAAGATACTTAGCCAGCAGAGCAGGGCCCACAGCTGCTGTTGACTGCTTGTGCAGTGGCAGAGCATGGAGTAATAAACTCCCCGTTCTGACACTATGCACAGCTCCCAGTGCTGGCAGTGCAATGACGTCACTGTATCGCCAGCGCTGGGAACTTTGCTGCAGGAAAGAAAACAGGAAACCAGAGGGAAGGAGGTTATTGTCTATTGTTTTTACTTAAACTGCCATAAGAAAGGGAGAGGGGGCACTATAAAAGCTGCATAATGAGGGGGGCTCTATTAAAGGGGGAACTATATAAGAGATACTATAAGAGGGGCACTTTAAAGGGGGCATAATGAGAGTGGAGACTATAAATCTGTGCATTCTTGTTGGAGCATTATAAAGGGGGCATAATGAGATTGGGCATCAGGAGATAGGGCACTATAAATGGGAGCATTATAAAAGGGGGCATTAGGAGAGTTGCACTATAAATAGGGGCTTAAAGGAAATCTACCATTTGATTTCAAGCATTATGAACCAAACATTTCTTGAAAATCCTGTAGCTACACTGATGCAGGATCATATCTTGTTTAATCCCTGAGCTGAGTGGTTTTGCTGAAAAAACTATTATAACATTATGATAATGAAGCTGCTCCGGAGAATGATGTAACCACTGTGTGTCTGACGTGTGTAATATTTGTGCCTGAGAGGCAGAAGTAATCAATTGCTGCACCATCCCCCAGCTGCTGTGTATGAGTGATCCAGCTCATGTTGATTAATCCTGTTTGGACAGTTCAGGAAGCTCTTTGTAACATGAAGTCTGAAGGCAAACCAGCTTTCCCAAGATCCTGAATGTTACAATTGTTTTTTCAGCAAAACTATCAGCTCAGGGTTAAACAAGATATGCTTCTGCATTAGTGTAGCTACAGCATTCCCAAGGTATGTTTGATTCATAATGCATGGAATCAAATGGTAGGTGTCCTTTAATGGAGGGTTTTATAAAAGGGGGCATAAGGAGAGGACACACTATAAATGGGGGCGTAATAAGAAGCGCATTATGAAGGGTTAGGAGAGGGGGCATTAGGTATTGAGTAGAACTGAGTTAAGGCCCTCTAAAACCTTCGTATGTGGTCCCATGGGAAATGAATTGCCCACGCTTTAGGGTATAGGACGCAGTTGTGCCCTCTAAACATGACCCATGATTGCTAATTATAATCAAGAGGTTGTGCCCACAACTGCAAGATCTGTAAAGCATTGTGGTGACTGATACACAGAAGGCATAGAATACATGCTTGACATGAAGAATATATATAATTCTAACATTTAAAAATGAATGTATTTAGTTTTATTGGAAAGTCCAGCCACTCAAGAATGTTTTTGCGTTGGAGCACTTGAACCAGTATAATAGTGGTATAAAATAATACTGGAATAATATAAAACCTTACAATACAATTTTCTGTTGATATGAACAAACTAACTAATATTGTGTTGAATTTATTTTTTTCTAGATATCATAGTTCTTATTGCTTCTGTGGCAGTTGTATCTGCTGGATCTCAGGGAAATATTTTTGCTACATCAGCACTCAGAAGTCTTCGTTTTCTACAGATCCTGCGTATGGTACGCATGGATCGAAGAGGCGGAACCTGGAAATTACTAGGTTCTGTTGTTTATGCACATAGCAAGGTACTTCATTGTTGCATGTTGATGTAATGTTAAAAATGTTATAACTTATAATTTACTCTTTGTACGTCTACTAAATTTACATTTCTTGTGTATTTTCTCATCTATATGAATGCCATAGAAAGGGCAATAAACTGATCTAAATAAAAATATAAGATCTTGGTTGGTCCAAATATTACAAGATCATTCAATCCCTTGACTCGCAAGGATTTACCAGATTATAGTAGCTGCAGCAGTGTCTGAAAAAGCTAAGTATCAATACCAGACAGCTCCGCACACAGTTTAGCAATCCAGCAATCCACTTTTCACATTATCCCATTCACAACCTGAAAATTTCTAAAAAAATATTTTTCTGCCATCTTAAGTCATAACTTGTATTCTTTTCTTGTGGCATTTCTGTAAGAGGGGTGGCTTTTTGCAGGACTAGTTGGGTTATATGGTGATAGCGAATACAGGCAGTCACCTACTAAGAACACCCGACTTACAGACGACCCCTAGTTACAAACAGACCTATAGATGTTGGTAATTTACTGTACTTTAGCCTGAGACTACAATAAACAGCTATAATAGTTATCAAGGGGGGTTGCAATTAAGCTTTATTGTTAGTCCTGGTTCTTATGACAATCCAATTGTCACATAAAAATTTGTCTGGAGCTACAATTATAAAATAGAGTTCGACTTACATATGAAATCAACTTAAGAACAAACCTACCTATCTTGTATGTAACCTGGGGATTTCCTGTATCTGTTAAAACTTAGCAAAATGTGTTTTTGCTGACATGACATCTGGAGACAAACTTGTAGTGAAGCTGTATAAAAGGAAATGCATAAAAAGAAAAGAGCCTGTTCTTCAATGGGTTAAATGATAGTTTCCTTACATGTAGCCTCAGTTTGTACTAATCCTACATCCTACATTAGCATGCATAAAGATGAATAAAACCACAAACCTGTTCTTTATGATTAATCCAAAATAATGAACAAAATCAGATGTTGATTTACTTGTGAGGAAGTCCCCTTTGACATGAACACCCATCTAGATATTGGTCCCCATAGATGTCTATGGTGCACGGCCACAGTACGATGACCACACACACATGTCACCATACTGCACCGTCCACGGGAAAAAGATAAAACATGTCTATTTTTTTTTCTATATGTACGGCTGGGCCCTGTGCATCGCTATGGATGAGCAAGTATATGTTTGTTTAAAAGAGGCCTAAATTTAGTATAAAATAGAACAAATCATGATTATTTTAATAGGGATGACTTGCTTTCCTTTGAATTATGGCATCTTAAAATATATCATAATTGATGCAAGTAAAACTGGATTTTGAAAATTTAGTCGAAGGTTTAGGGAGTCATAAAATACCAGTCTTATTAATCTGATATTTTTCCTGCTCATTAGCAACACAAATACATAATACATAATATATAATAGAAATACATAACTATAACATGACATTTTTATGCATAATTGATACAACAAATCCATCAATAAGATGTACAGCGTTTGATAAAAGTTGCTATAATAAATGCAAAGGTTGGAGGCCAAAGGGTGATTTCTGCTTATAATGTTCATTGTATGTTGCATACAATCTGCTGCAGAAGTTGCTGCTCCATATACTGACTGAAAAAGCAGGAAGTCGCTTCATTCTAATAATTTTTGAGATACATAAATAAGAACATAGACAAAAGGAGGTATTTTTCACCTGCCGGCAGGACCATGTTTGATTTAAACCCCTCCCACCACCACAGATACATACAGAGGCTTTGACCTGTTTAAATATAAGGCACAGGTCAGTGCGGGCAGGAAATTTTATGTCAGGTCTTCCCTGGCATAGACTTACGCTATAACTTCCTTCAGTTTGCACACCAGAAAACTGGCCTATATACAGGCGGTCCCCTACTTAAGAACACCCGACTTACAGATGACCCCTAGTTACAAACGGACCTCTGGTAATTGGTAATTTATTGTACTTTAGTCCTAGGCTACAATAAACAGCTATAACATCAAAGGTGTCTGCAATTAAGCTTTATTATTAATCCTGGTTCTTATGACAACCCAACATTTTTAAAATCCAATTGTCACAGAGACCAAAAAACATTTGTCTGGGGTTACAATGATAAAATATACAGTTCCGACTTACATACAAATTCAACTTAAGAACAAACCTACAGAACCTATCTTGTACGTAACCAGGGGACTACCTGTATAGGCTCTTATCTAAGTTTTTGCTACTCTGCTCCATGTTCACTAAATCCCAAATCTGCTGTATGTACATGAGATCAGTCTCTGCCTGTGAAATAGAGATCGTCTAAGTGAGCTTCTGTCTTAGTAGTTTCTACTGAGTAAAAAGTAAATTAGAAAGTAAAAATGGAGGATTATAATTGCCAAAGTAAGTGGAGAATAAAACTCTTATATGATAATATACATTTAGGGCTCATTCACACGAATGTAATGGGGAGCGATATGCGGCCGCAAATGGCAAACAGTACCCATTGATGTCTATGGTGCCCGGTCACTGTGCAGGGACCAAGCACAGAAAGATATAAGACACATCCTATATTTTTCTGTGTTACAGCGCGGGCTCCTCGCTTCACTCCAGCGTGTGGCCGTATGTTCACCTGGTCTATGAACATATGTCATGTGAATGTACCCTTACAGTGATTATACTGTTCCCTGTTACTATTTATTTATGTAGCGTTGGAAAGTTTGTAGTCATAAATAGCAGCACTCCAGGATTAAAAGTTAAAAAAATCAAGCTCCTTTATTCATCATGTGGCAACATGGTGAATAAAAGAGCTTGATTTTTTTTATTATATATGATATATAATATAATAATAATTTTCTCCTATTATTAAACTTGATATTTTTCTTAAATATTATAATTATCATGCAGGAACTCATCACAGCTTGGTATATAGGATTTTTAGTGCTCATCTTTTCATCGTTCCTTGTGTATCTGGTGGAGAAGGAAGCTAACACACAATTTCAAACATATGCAGATGCTTTATGGTGGGGTACGGTAAGTAAAATCAATTTTTAAGTGATCATTTATATGTTTTTTCTTACATGTATTGTAATTAGTTATGGCAAAGAAAATATATGAAAGAGAATGAAATGGCCCATATAAGGAGATTGATATCTATGAAAAATTCAACAGGCTCAATAACACATTCACATTATTACAGGCTAGTCACTTAAAATCCATATAAATGTTCAATGAGTTAGCATATTTAGTCAGAAAAAAAAGGAACTATATATATATGTGCAATTAAACATTTTGTATTGTGGTTCCTGGTAGCTAGGACTTAATGCTCAACTCATCTGCATAAGGAAGTGAGTTGAGCATTAAGTTCTAGCTAACAGGAACCACAATACAAAATGTTTAATTGGAATGAGATTTAAATTCAGAAAATATGTTATATATGTGGCTGTAATACATAAATGAGATTTTGGATGCTTTTGCCATGTTTCCAGCTTTTTCCCATGTGTAGCATTGAAGAAATTTTTTTGGCTTTGAAATACACATCAAAAACAAAATAATCTATATCTATACTCTTAGAGGGATTCTATTACCAGCTTCTATACCAATAAACTACCAAGACTACCAAGCTAAGCTTCTAACGACCACAATAGCTCTACACAGAGAGACATTAAAACTACTTATATTTACTAAACTGTCTACATTTAGAAATGGCTGAACTTTTTGAATGGCAGTGTCTCATAGTCCATATCCGTAGAGGATGCTCAAAAAAGTTGGTAATCAGAGAGCTATTCTTAGAAAATGCCAGACAGGCAAGTGAAACACAAGTACAGCGGTGCTTTCCATATGAAGAAATCAGAGAAAATAGCAGTGTCCACAATTATACACTTCAGTGTGTCTTAAGACAGCTGACTGAATGCTCATTATTGAAAATCAATTTGTGGCAAGCACAGTTCTGTTAAGCCTTCGACCTGACCCCATTGTTTCTGTTCCTGTGTACTAATAGGAATAGCTGCTAAGTGTTGTTTTTCTTAATAGACTTTCCAGTCATACTGATTATTTTGCCAAAATACACCATCAGTGGTGTGAAGATGTATTACTGCTAATTGGCACTGACTTCTTAAAGCAAAAAATACTGTCTATGGGCAGCGATACACGGGATAGTCACAATGGACATTGTGTGCAGCAATGATTTACAGTTACATCAAAGTGGATGGCATTTATATAAATGCAATGAAAAACTCTGTCTACTCTGCCACCCCAGCAGAAAGCAGTAGTTGGTTTTGCCTTAGATTCATTTTCCTAAAATAAATATTCCTTTTTTGTAACAATTCTTTCTACCTTAGAGGTTAATTCTATGCACATTACTTCAATTCACAACCTCTGGTTCACAATTGATTAGAACATCACAGAAAGAAAATAGAACAAATACAACAAATATTGGCTCATCACAGTTTGGAAATGACTTCTATCCTTTTAGTGCTATAATGCTATGTATTGTGTATATATTTCATAAGTCCTATTATTATATTTCTTATTGATGTGTCTTGCAGATTACACTGACGACCATTGGCTATGGTGATAAGACTCCTCACACTTGGCTAGGAAGACTTCTCTCAGCTGGTTTTGCTCTACTTGGTATCTCCTTCTTTGCTCTACCTGCAGTGAGTATTATAAGCAAATCTTACATAAACGATCATATCAGTCATCAAAATCTAATATTTTCAGAAATTTTACATGAATAATCTTCAAACTGTTGCTTGACTATTAAAGGGTGGTTCACAAATTACAGCTGTGTCAGAATAGTAGGTTTTATGCTACAACTGCACACAACCGAATTTATCTATTCAGTGTACATAAAGCTGTGTAGAAAAACACAGAAAACTCTTTCTTTCTGGCAAAAAGGGACATCCGCTGTCAAGACTGGTCTGTCTTGGGGTAGCTGCACAAAATACAAATCTGTATGTGTGGATACAGCATTAAGGAGTGTTCCCATTTCAACAAATATGTATTATTGCTTGTGTAGAAAAACTTCCCTATATATTCTCTTCATTATATCATTTCCCTCTGGTTTCTTGCTGTCATTCTATAAGAAGCTTCATTGATTACTTTCAATGGATAGAAATTTGTCCCTGGTCATGTGACATCACACAGGTGCACGGCTTGTTATAACAAACAGCTCTTATTACTAGCCGTCATACTTATGACCTGTGCACCTGTGTGACATCACATGACCAGGGACAGATTTTTATCCACTGGAAATAGTCAATGAATGACAGCAAGCAGAGATCTAGAAAACTGTGAGGAATTGATACAGAAAGTATATTTGAAAATGTATTTAAGATTGAGTCATAATTGGCTGTCACACCACTTAATAATTTCCTTACAGAAAAAATAGTGATGTCATTTAGTAAATCTCATATAATAAAGTATAAAGCCTCTTGCACTTGAACGTTTGCTATGACCATGTGTTAGCCACAGACACATGACCTAACGCACTGGTCCATTGACTTCTATTTGGTACGTTCTTGGTAAGCACCACGAGGCGCCGCACATCATCGCAATGTGAACTTGCCAACTACCCACAGATCAAAGATTGTGCAGGTCCTAATTCAGCCCATCTTTCTATGGACATCAGTCGGGTGGGCAACGCCAATGTCCGATGCGCCTCAAGCAGCAGACCCACGGCCTATGGACATGCCTATTTTTATATATTCTAATATAACCAATATTCTTCATGGAAAGCCCCTTATAACTAACTTATAACTAAATAAGAACATGTAATGTAATCATCATGCATTAACGCTATTTTATTTTTTTAGCTTCTTAAAAAACAAACATTTTTTCTTACTCTTTTCATGCAATGTACTGTTTATTCCATAAAGCCATTCACTGAGATCTAATCAATAGGATAAATGTATATATCTCTTATACGAGCTGTGATATGTAGCTCAAATGTTTGCCTTTGTCCACTGGAGACGTACAATATTGAATTTATGTTTTAATCACCAGATAGAACTTTAAAAGCACAACATTTTGGTTTATTTTTCTTATCTGAGACCAATTAATTGGAGATTGGGATTTTAAAAAACGCTGCTGCAGTTGAAGAGGGAAGAGTCAATCAATGAAGTAGGATGATGCTTTGAGTAATTTAACATGACGATGGATTTCTTTGAAATTTTCTAAAGAATTAGGAGGAGGCTGACGTTTAACTGTTATATAATGAAAAATCTATGTTATTCACAGTCTTCACTATTAGATTCCTTTATAAGATTGGCCTTTTTGTATCCCTGTCTTTAATTGGACATTTAAATGCAGCAATTTTTATTGAGTAAAAACAATATTAGTGAATTTAAAAACCATAATATATACTAATCTTTTTATATTGGGAACACCAAATACTTCATATTTTCAACATATTTCAATATTTTCAACTTTATAGTTTTACCTGGTATCTAAGCATGGCTACAGCGAGTCAAGATGGCCGTGGCCTCCTCGGGCTGAATGCAGCAGCTCCTCTCCATCCTATCTCTGTATGCAGCTATAATGTCATGTGACCAGGGTGACATTATTGCAGGTCCTACAGCTTTTGTAGCATTAGAAAACGGTACACCAAGCATATATCTCATGATACCACAGCATATTGTATTACATGAAATCACAGCAGCCTGCATGGAGAGAAGTAGAAATCCATGGAAGTTGCTGTGATTGTTTTATGTGGTCAGATATGTACATGGGGTACAGTTTGTTAATTTTAAGTAGTTTAAGGACCTTTGATGATGTCAGCTTGGTGACATGGAATTAGGCCACGACCCTTCGACTCGCTCCAAAGATGCATAGATACCAGGCAAGATTATAATTCTGATTTTGTGGGGATCTGAGGGAAAATATTTTTAGATAAAAGCAGGCTATCAGATAGTTACTAGGGCTCTATAGGAACCTGCCACTAGCTGTATTTGCGTAATAGGTGGTGGCAGGTTCCCTTTAAGGAATTTTATTTTTGAACAGAAAAATGTAATGCATAATTAAATTGGAATAAGTAAAGAGGTTCTTTGAGATGTTGTAGTTGTAAAAAAAAATTTAAAAATAAGTTTACGCCTTATATCCCCCTTTTTTATCGGTATATCTGCTCTGTTAGCCTCCAGTCAGCCAATAGCTGACTTCAGACCTGAGCAGCATAAGAACGCTGAGGCTACCTCTCTGGATGGATTTAACCCAATAAGCACAGTACCAGGGATGGAATTCCTTGTAGAGTAGTGAAAATATGATTTATAGGCATTGGACACTGTACTTCATTTTTTTGGAATGTGTGTGTAAGTATAGGGGGGGGGGGGCAGAAAATTAGGTAATTTACAAATGTACATCTATTAAAAGTTCTGCTCTCCTTTCATGATATGTGAAGTGAAGCCTCCTGTCTTTTACCTCATCAGCCAGACATTCTTGTCTATAAAATGGCTGCAGATGGAGGGTCATGTGATCACTAACTGTCCATGAGCAATCGCCAGTTACAGGTCACATGACTCTCCATCTGCAGTCATTTTATGGACAGGAATGTCTGACTGATGAGGTTAAAGACAGGAGACTTCAGTTTACATATCAAGAAAGCGGAGCAGAACCTTTAATATATGTATATTGGTAAATTACCTAATATTCCGCCTCCCACGCTCACACACACATTACAAAAAAACATGAGGTAAAGTGGCCAACCCCTTTACGGAATCCCTGTTTCCTAGTGGAACAGTACTACCAACTAAAATTATTGTTACAGCGCTGCTGTTTTCACAAAAGCAAGGACAATGTTTCACTATGATGCCATACCTGTCTCTGTGTTTGGTCTGTGAAATACAACCAGTGTGTAGTCCATTTTGCATGTATCAATCATGGTAGTGCGCCAGCCTGCATGTAGCAGTCACATGTATATATGGGCATATCACTTCCTCAGTCCAGTATTAAAGACCGGAGTGGTGTTGCTTAGTAGATTCTCTTGTAGTGGTTGATGGTGATGGCTTCATTCATTCAGATAATATGCATTCTTCAGAGGAGAAAAGATTCTTGAGTAGTGTAATGGCTATCTCTTACAAGCACAGAAGATGTCCCTTATAGTGTGCTGATTTTTATAATTACTAAACATATCATGCCTTTCAGGGAATTCTCGGTTCAGGATTTGCCTTAAAAGTTCAGGAACAGCATCGCCAAAAGCACTTTGAGAAAAGGAGAAACCCTGCAGCTAGTTTAATACAGGTGAGAGATTACAAATTGCTTAATTGATACCAGCATATTTACATTTATGTACAATGTATTAATACTGCGTTTGTTAATAGTGTCTGCATGTTTTATATATCCATGGAGGTAAAAATAAATTACTATAAAACATAAGTATATAGCTGCAAGTGATCATTAATGACGTAGCAGATTGAGTTCTCTCTCCATTCACACCTTGGTGTATACAGGGTGTAGCTGCGGGGCTCTTCTGACGTCTGACGCATTTCCTCTCCCACTAGTAGAGTGGTGTATTGTTGCGCTGGCACTGAAAATGGCTGCATTGCAGTGTAACACCAGACACAGAGCGTCAGCTAATGCTTCCAATGTAGTAAACCAGAATGTGCAAATATAAGTGAACTCTGTGTAAGCACATTACTGTGGACCTGACTAGCATCTACACAATACACTTCTGATAAATCTCCCAACTCTACTAGTTGGAGAAAAGACGCATGAGGTGTTGGGAGAGCCCCTCTGTACACCAAGGTGTGAATGAGCGGAGACAAGATGTAAAGGGCTTTGAATAAATCTAGGGACTATACTCCACCAGTAAGGGATATACGCAGTACAGCTTCATGTGCATGCTGATCCCCCTGGTGGTAAATGAGCGCTAATCCATATAGGTGAGGCCCAGCAGCCTGATTTAACAGATATGTACAGGCCAGTGGCCTAATAGGTTTTTAAATACTTTATTGAATAAAAGTTGTTTTAAAGGTATTCTATTCAGGCAGTAAAACATATTGATAGAAGAATACTCACCTTGAGTGGTGGATATACACCAAATAAGTACAAATAAAATCTACTAAATACTCTATCATTTTTAAAAAAAACAATAATTTATACATTTACATATTTAAAAATATATTTTAAAATATATATTCCAGAAGAAGTAAAATGTAATTGTTAACATAGGACCCAATAATCAATCATGATAGCTGCTTCATCCCAATCAATACCAATCATGATTTGTATGCGTTACGATTTTGTAATTTAGTGCTTGCAGCGTTGAATGGACTTTCCTTAAAAAGTATCTGGGAGCTGATCAGTTAGAAAAAAATGGGGCTTGGTTTAATTATTCCCACGAAGACAAGATTCTTATACTCAGGATAAGAAAATAACACATTTTTTATTAACAAAAATATAGCATTTCACAAATATTATTCCAACCTGGCTCTATCAGTCCTGTTGTATACAATTTTGGATGCCCAGTGATCCGAGCATAAAGAAGTCTAAGGGTCGGGCAGGACACATTCTTCTCCTGTCTGATGCTGCAGTCAGCTCCTCTGTGCACTCAAGCCTACAATCTACAGGCAGATAAGGTCTTTATCCAGGGGAGGCACAGCAGAGCTGACATTGTATGTTATACAAGGCTAACATATAATAAAGCTGAGAAGGAGGATTTCATGGGCAAACCCAATAAAGAACACTTTTCAGTAGAGTGTGTAGAGTAAAACTTCACCTTCATACACCAGATTTTTAAATGCAACATTTTAAAAACTCTCAAAAACTGCTGCAAGCTCACACCTGTTACAGATTGAAAATAGAATCATATTTTAGAACAAACTTTCCAATTGTGTTGCATGTCACATACTACTTGATAAATTTGTCAGAAATGATTGTAATGCATGCTCTAACTAAACAAAATACAAATTTCCCTCATGATGAATCAGCACTCATTTGTACAGTATGTGCGCTTGATATAAATGTGATATGGTGCACACCAGAGACACTGTTGTTTAGAAAGTCTACTTGGTTTGGGTTAGGTCTGTTAAAGCTTGCACCCATATTAGGAATAGATACCATTCCCATGTACTGCCCTGTCCCTTTTGTTTCTGGTAGCTCTTGTAAAACCAACACCGGTTCAATCTTCTGGAATGTATATTTTATATATATTTGAAAATATATGTGTTTACGTTAAAATATATGTATTTTATTTTAAAGGGAACCTGTTACCAGATTTTCACTAATAAACCTAATGACAAGTTCCCATAACACTGACACAGATTTGAAAAAATGGGCCGTGTCAGGAAGGGGTTGATAAAAATCTGGTGACAGATTCCCTTTGACATATATGGTTTTTATTTTCAATTAAAAAGACAATAAAATAATAATTTGGGGGGTGTATTTTGTTAGTGCACTCAATCTGTAGATAGATTTGAGAACTCATTTAGTTATACGTTTGTACGTGGGAGGGTTAATACAATGTGAACTCAAAAGAGGAAACGTGAAAGACTATTGAAAGCTTGAACTGAAGTATACCTTCAATCTATAATATATTGTATTTTACACAGTTTAATTCTTTAAATGGTTCCCAGAATTTTTAATTGGTTTCCAGAAAATCCACATTTAATATTTTAAGCTTGAAACAAATCTTTTAAAAATTGCCAGGTTCCTGAACTTGGCCACAGCATGGCTGTAAATGATATTAAGAATTAGATATATTGGTATTCCACAAACACATTGCTATTCTTTCCTTTCACATTGTATTTGTTTATTGCATAGATATATTTTCTGCCTGAAAGCAAATTGTCTTGCATTAACCGCTTCATGACCAAGTTTTTTCATTTTTATCATTTGTTTTTTTCCTTCCGTTCCTTCCATAAGCTGTAACTTTTTTTGTTTACAAAAATATATTAGGGCTTGTTATCTGAGAAACAAATTAATTTTTCTAGTAGCAATATTGCATATTTCATATGTGCCATATACTGGGAAGCTGGAAGAAAATCCCAAAGGTGGTGGAATTGCCAAAGAAAAAAAGTTGTGTCATATTCCAATGGGCTTTTTATGGCTTTCAATGTGCAGTAAAGCTGATGCCTCTCCATTATTGTTTGGATTAATACAATCACAATGATACCTAATTTATGTAGTTAAAGGGGTATTCTCTTCTGGGGATACTCCTTCAGTTTCATTAATCTTCCATATATAAACATTTCTTCAATTAGATTTCTTCAAATTAAAAAAAAAAATTACCCGTGTGAATATAATTTCTCATAAAAGTAGTAATATGGTCCCTTAAAAACAAGACTGACTCGTTGGATACGGCCACCGCTGCTAGAGTGATTGCACGAAGAAACAAAAGGTTTTTGTATATGTAATGTCCGGGAGTAACTGCATGTCCTACAGCCGTCCTGTGGTAATGATTGCTGAATCCAGGAAGTCAGGCAGGGCTCAATAGCGCATGTCTGGCCACTGCTGCCAAAATGTGAGGTGGTTGTATCCAAGGAAGCTATCTCGTTTCTTAGGAACAACATGGCCACATTTATGAGAAATTATCTTAACACAGGAACATTTTTGTTAATGACATCCAATTAAAGAAATGTTTACATATGGCAAATTAATTTAATTAAAATTGAATGGCCAGATGGGAATACCCCTTTAAGTTATATCTCAGTACCTTTAAAAAAATTGAAATAAAATGCTTTGTGTTGCCATATTCTGACACCCGTATCTTTTTCATACTTCAATGTATGGAGCTGTGTAAGGTGTTATTTTATTCAGGATGGGATGACCATTTTGAAAACTGTACAAACTTTTTATCACTTTTTATTGAAATTTTTATTGGAGGCAAAATGGCTAAAAAGTGTTGATTTGGACGCTTAGGCACTATTTTCTATTACAGAGTTTACCGTCAGAAATAATAGTTTTACATTTTGAGATATCGGTGATTTAAATTTTTTGGTTTTTTTCATATTTTCATAGTTTTTTAATTTTTTAAACTTTTTAAGTACTTGAACCCTAGGGTGTCTGATCAATTATACATAGTATATGGTAGATATACTTTATATTATGGACCACTGAGGTGGCACTCAGAGCCATTTCTGTGGGCACTCAGGTTGTCACCCCAGGACACCAGACAGAAACAAATCCACCAAATCTTTCTGCAATCCCAGGCAACTTGAGAGATGCTGCTCGCAGCGCTATTTTTAGGTACCACTTCATTGGCTGTTTGGAACTGCGGGAAAAGTGAGAAGGTATGGACAGGGCTGCATTATCTATTTGAGGTCCACCTGCTGGACCCTTCATTCTTCCTCTACAGAGAGACCCTGGAGAGAAGCTACAATGAGAGTGAATTTGCTCTCCTTCTTTCAACTGTATTGGTGGCCTCAGGGGGCCGATACGATTGAAAGATGTGGAAGAACAGGTAGCAATACGTTACTGCTTAAAATGCCATGTTGGCACTTCACGGTAAATAAGTGGATTTTGATTGTAGCTTGGGCACTCAGTCTCTAAAAGGTTTGCCATCACTGTTATAGACTGTAATATAGATCGTAATGACCGATGACATCACAGAGGGTGCTGACCGGCATTTAAAGATGACAGTGCCCAGGAGCAAACCTATTAGTGACCATAGCAGATACCGGCAGGTGACACCAGCTGACACCAAGTGACACCAGCAGAGACACCAGCTGCTTATGGACAGGGCTCGGTCTGTGAGCTCTCTCCATAAAGCCCTTCACAATCGGCCAATGTATATAGTCATATAAGGACTAACAGAAAACTACTTTTATTAAGTTGTGTTTACAAAGTTGTAAAGTAAGAAGTGAGCTTAACCATGAGATCTTTTCAGGATTGTTAGATTTCCATTATATTTATCACACTGTTTATGGCTTTCAAATGATCTAGGAAGTAGTAAAACAATAGTAAATCATCATTAAAACTGTTTTTTTATATTCTCTAGATATGCACAACTTACGAAAAACTTTTTGTTCTATCATCATTTCTTACATGTGTCTAGTTATTTATTCACCCAATTATGATCATATAACACTGGCTTGCTAAATAAGGAAATATTACACCCAGGTTGAGTTAACACTTGCTTTGCAAGCCATATGTGGTTGACATGGTTTTGCAGATTTTATATATTTTTATCAGATGGAAAACATTTTTAGATACATTTCCCCAAATATATTCCCTATGGTGCTATGATTATAATAGCTGCAGCCACACCATTTCACATCTAGGGACCTCCCTACTTAGGATCAGATCCAGAACCTTGGTTTTTCCAGATGAGGCTGGAGAAAGTGGGGAATCGGTATTAACACTGATGAATATAATGTCCCCTCCCTCTGACTATATGCCCTCCCTTCATTACCATTTGTACTTGGATTTTTTTAACCACATTTATTTCAAACATATTCCAGATGGCCAAATGTATACGGATAAGCAAATATCATATCTATAGGTATAACTGTATGAGCACTATTGAAGTTAAGCCTGGCTCATAGTTCTAAGTTCTAAAAGTGAATAATGTTTGGTAAGACTGAGGACAGGAACTCACTTTATGAATGATGCTACACAGTTGAGAGCAGTTTTTACTGTTTCTCTAGCACAAAGGGGGCGGCCAATCAATTGAAAACAGCTTTAGCTTGCCCCCTACAAATATTGTGCACTATTTTATCTATTTCTCAGCCATTGTGAAGGCCAATGACTAAAATGTAAACAAAGAAAACCTTTTTTTTTGGCAAATATTCTTCTATTCTATGTAAAGTTTGAAACCCACCGATGGTGTATAGAGAGTATTGCTCTGTGCACATGGGAACTTGAAGTCTCCCATCTACACACTATTGTTGCCTTCCCAACCCAAGCCGAGTTGGTTTCTCTTTTTCATTTTTTCCCTTCACAATAGCAATGCTCATAATTGTCCTAAACTACTTGGCCAAATTTCTTTTTTCACTCAAAATATACATTTTCTTTCTAATCTATTTTTATTTTCTAGTGTCTAATAGATCTTCTAGTATGTTATTGTTTGTTAATAGATATAATCCTGTCTCCAATGGGGAGCATCACTGTGTAATCCTGTTTCTTATGGGGAACATCACAATAAATATATATAAATATATATCTTGGGTTCTTTAGAAGCTTGAATCATGTTTCTGTTATTAAAAAAAATGTTCTCTTTCAAATTACATCAGGCTTGTAGACCTGTGAGCTATGATCAGTAAAATTCATACTTTGGAACAAATATCCAATTCTCTGGTGCAATCTTAAAGATGAGGTTATCTTTAATCTGATACCAGTACCATGGATCTAGCTGCTATAGATATAAGCATCTAAAGTGACATCACCCCTAAAGCTTCTCAGACAGTCTCATCTCTTCTTTACCTGAGAAGAAGCGGGCTGGAGGGGTGGCATTGTTTCAGATGGTCTTTTTATAACTATGTAGATCTGGTAACGATCGATAACTGATCTTGGTCATTTAACTTGTTCACAATGTGTGTAGCAAATAAAAAATGGTTGTCATAACCTTACAAAGATTTTTTTTGTTTAAAGAATTTTATTGTTATTATGCAGGCATACAGCACTTAACTTACATATCAACTGCATCGTCATTAGCCCCTTTACAAGCTATGAAATAACCACAATGATGCTATTATGGAAATTGTAGGGGTTAGTTTGGTTAGTGCTGTGTAAAGTTGGCTATTGTTAACTTTGAGTCTGTCAAACTACCACCTTCAGCCAGAGGAAACCTTATAGGGACCAGTCTAAGTACATAGTCTTCAGTCCCAAAAACAGAGTATATAAGTCGATCTGAAAAAGTTCTGAATTTAAACTTATAACAGGAAACATAAGGCATACAGGTGTGGCAGGTATAATAACCTTACAAAGATTTTTATACCTGCCACACCTGTATGCCTTATGTTTCCTGTCAGTTGTACACTGAATAGTTTACCAAAGTATTTTTGTACATCAGTAGTGTGACATTTCATGGTAGAACTATAAAAGTTAATTACAGCTGAATAACAGCTACCATTTTTACATCAATTTAATCCAATTGTATGTGCTTCATAATTGATGTTCTAGGGGACCCCTAGTTACAGAAATAATTCTCTTCCCACTGGGGCCTCTGGGAAAGCTCTCTGGGAGACAGTATGTTCAACATAAGAGTTATGAAAAGTTCCTGCAATGAAGCTTTATTGTTAACCCTCATTCCCAAGGCAGTTATGAAAAAAAGACTTCAAATTCAGATTTACATACAAATTCAGCTTAAGAAGAAACCTACAAAACCTTGTATGTAACCCATGGTCTAGCTGTACTGACCCATGTGGTACCCTGCAAGTATCTGTGTGAAACTATGACTTTAAGATATACCATTTCCAAAGAACCACTGAGCTAATTGGTAACTAAATTCCACTCTTCTCAGTAGTCTTTATTTGATATTGGTACCTTTTCTGAAATACAGTATCTAATATCTTTGAAAAGGTCCAACCCTGAACTTACCAGGTCATGGAAGCTGATCATATTAGTTAGAGAGAACCAATCCATCATATGCTCACAGTATCCATACATGTTTATTGTAACAGTGTTTGAACATCTAGATCATGAAATGGTTTTGTGGGACCACAATGAGAAGAATTTCCTAAGCACCAATGTTTTTTTAACCCCTTAACGCTCTGCGCCGTAGCTCTACGGCGCAGAGGTATAAGGGATGTATGAAGAGGGCTCACGGGCTGAGTCCTCTTCATACAAAGGTGGGGGTTTTTGCATTTTGCACAAAACCCCCACCGCTAATAACCGCGGTCGGTGCTTGCACCGATCGCGGCTATTAACCCCCTAAACGCCGCCGGCAAAGTCGCCGGCGGCGTTTAAAAGACGGCGGCGCGTGGGCGCCGCCATCTTTTTTTTCGATCGCCACGCCCCCGAACGTCATCGGGGGGCGGCGATCAGTTGCCATGGTAGCCTCGTGTCTTCTTTTGACACGAGGCTATCTGGCAGCTGCATATTCGTTACAATGAGCCAGTGGCTCATTGTAATGAATGTGCTGCAAAAATGCCATATATTGCAATACAGAAGTATTGCAGTATATGGTAGGAGCGATCTGACTATCTAGGGTTAATGTACCCTAGATGGTCTAAAAGATAGTGAAAAAAAAAAGAAAAAAAAAAGTTTAAAAAATAAAAAAAATTAATAAAATATTAAAAGTTCAAATCACCCCCCTTTCCCTAGAACGGATATAAAACATAACAAACAGTAAAAATCACAGACATATTAGGTATCGCCGCGTCCCAAAATGCCCGATCTATCAAAATATAAAAACGGTTACGGCCGGCGGTGACCTCCGAGGCGGGAAATGGCGCCCAAATGTCCGAAATGCGACTTTTACACCTTTTTACATAACATAAAAAATGAAATAAAAAATGATCAAAATGTCGCACAGACCTCAAAATGGTAGCAATGAAAACGTCGCCTCATTTCGCAAAAAATGACCCCTCACACATCTCCGTGCGCCAAAGTATGAAAAAGTTATTAGCGTCAGAAGATGGCAAAAAATTTTTTTTCTTTTTTGTACACATTCGTTTAATTTTTGAAAATGTATTAAAACACAATAAAACCTGTATAAATTTGGTATCACCGCGATCGCACCGAACCAAAGAATAAAGTAGGCGTGTTATTTGGAGCGAAGAGTGAAAGTCGTAAAAACTGAGCCCACAAGAACGTGACGCACGTGCGGTTTTTTTTCAATTTTTCCACATTTGGAATTTTTTTTCAGCTTTGCAGTACATGGCATGTTAAAATAAATAACATTACGGGAAAGTAAAATTTGTTACGCACAAAATAAGCCCTCACACAGGTCTGTACACGGAAAAATGAAAAAGTTATGGATTTTTGAAGTTGGAGAGCGAGAAATGAGGCGAAAAACCCTCCGTCCTTAAGGGGTTAATGGAGTGAGCTTGGTACTATTAATGCACACATTATATTAGTGAGATAGTTTTTTCTACATTATTGGTTCATGGCTGGAAAAAAACTGAATTTGTACTAGAACTAATTTTACCGTATATCGGCAAATAAAGCTATGTGCCAAACAAACAATGAATTTAACCATTACAATTCAGAAAATTGCGGCCTCAAAGGGTCGGTAGTACATTTGTTTTTATATATATTTTTTTAAAACAGATGTCCCTAAAGAGAAGGTCACCATATATAAAAAAAATTCATAACATGCAGTGTACTGTATTTTTACAATAGAAACCCAAGTAGACATGTAGGGCAGATATCACTATAGAGTGGTATAGACTTCCGTTAGAGGTAGGTCCGGCACCTGCACCAGCCATACCCAGGCTAGTGCAAGGGCCCAGAGTAGTTGGTGAGGGGGTCTGTATATAATAAATCCATGGTGGCTATATATATAATAGAACCATGATGGGGCTGTATATAATTAAACTTTGAGAGGGCTGTATATAAATCATGACAGAGCTGATTAGGAATGATAAACTAAGGAATATTTTATTTAGTTTCTGAATTCTTAAAGTACATTTACTACCAGGATCAAGGATTTAAAACCAAGCACACTGACATACTGGAATGTGTCTACTCTGACAGGATTCACTTTTTTTAAGCTTTTTTGCATAATTTTAAAAACCTGTTTCTTGTAAAAACTAGGGCGTAAGAAGATAAAAGAAGAGCAGATCCTACCAGAGGGGGCACACACCAGTATGTCAGTGTGCTTTACTTACAATCCTTGATCCTGGTGGTAGATGTCCTTGAGTCCATGAGTTCACTGCAAAGGGTCCCACTGATGCTTTGTTGCCAGGGGCCTACTGAAACCTGGAGGCGGCCCTGGTTAGAGGTATACTTTGGTAAATCTTCTCAATGTATGCCATTGACTTAAGAAATAGTCTTAATTGAGCCTTCAACAAGAAACACTGTTTGATCAATCAAATAATTAACGAAGTATACATAACATTACATTGCCTAAACACAGCTAAAGGTATATGTAATGTATTTTTGCATTTAAAGTTGATTAAATCTTTGCCCATAGTGTGCGCAGCTTCTCATTTTTCTTACCACATATTGTGTTACTGAATAAAGTAACATTGTATGTAATACAAAAACATCTCAGATTCATAAGTCATAAGAATCTGATTGTGAATGTCCCTGAAATCCTCCTAGCAAGAAAAATATTAATATTCCTTTCCGGACTTGGTCTTCCATTATTTCATGTTTTGTTGGTTCCCTTGTGCTTCTTATTTTTTCCTCATACCAGGCTACGTGGCGGTTTTATTCTACTGATTCCAGTCGAACATACCTGACAGCCACCTGGCGATATTATGAAAGTATTCTTCCACTTCTCAGGCATGTATCAATGCTATGAATGATGAATAAAGCCATGACTTGTACTGGTTTACTAATCTGCTTTTCAATTTTGTTTTATCCCCTGCTCCCCTCTGCCTTGTTTTCCTTTTTTTTATTATATATCCTGCACGTAGTGTGTATGGCGTAGTTATGCGGCTGATGAGAAATCGGTTTCCATTGCTACCTGGAAGCCTCATTTGAAGGCCTTGCATACCTGCAGCCCTACAAAGTAGGTACAAATATGGCAGCTGGTGTTGTTCGTGATGTTTGTTTAACCTATAGAACACTAGTTTTTATGTTGATATATCTCGACTTTATTTCTACATTATGGTTCTAAATTATAATGTTTAAACCAGACGATAATTTCCAAGCTCCAAATTAAAATCCCATTCCAAGAGATATTAACAAACATTTTTTACTGTTACACTGCAGAACATATTGGTTGCTGTGTTACTTTCTGTGTTAAAAGTAACCTATCCATATATTTATGTATATCCAGTTGTGAAGTCTGAAGGGGCATATCCACAAGACTCTCCTCCTCTCCACTACACCTTAGGTCATTATTATTCAGTGTTCAAAGTTATTTTTCCGTGTAATACTGGATCCCCCAAAATATAGAAGGAAATCATTGTGATCCGGGCACTGTCATGGATAACTGGTTGGTGACAGCTTGTGGACCTAAATCCTGATGATAGTTCCCTATTCTAAAGAAGCAAAGTTAACAAGTTCTTGTGTGTTTCTTGTGTGTTGCAGTATAACATGGCTTTTATTGTTTAAAATCCCAACTGCTTCTTGGTTTATTAGTCCAAAAATTGGTCCCACTCAAAAATGTACAACTTTCCCTATTATGAGGGTTTTTTGTAAAAATAATTGTAACTATGCCATGAACTGTTTGATAGCCAGGCTGAGAAAACCAGACAATAGGGGGCACAGATCGACACTTCAGCCCCTTCTTCTCAGCTTAGCCTCAGTAACCATATACCCACTAATCAAAACATCTGGTATATGTTTTAAATACTCTTTAAAGAGGACCTATCATCCATAAAAAAGCACTAAGAGCTGCTTACTAAAGTAAGCCGTTTCTAGTGCTACAACAGACGCAGCAGTGTTACACTTCTAGCATTATCGGAACACCGGGCTGCTGCTTCTTCTCCAGACCGCCCCTCACACTCCATAGGGGGTGGTGACCGCAAGGCTTGATGCGGCGGTCATCGCCTCCTAGTCCCGCCCCCTCATTAATACGCTGGAACACTTTGAGCGTGGTCTGTCGTTCCTATTGTACAGCGTGGCAGTGTCTGCTAGTGCTATCGGAGGTTTCCGATAACGCTAGCAGTTTAAAAATGCTACATCTGTTGTAGCACTAGAAGCTGCTTACCCTTTTTTATGGGTCAATTGATGTATGCGGTTGCACCTCAAATATTATGGGTGCTAGGTAGGATTAGGGTTCCCGCCCCAAATACTTCAAAATTAAAGAAAAATCCAATCACTCCTTTGAAATATATAATGCATTATATATTCCAAAGGAGTGCTTGGATTATTCTTTCCTTTTTTATGGGTGACAGGTCACCTTTAAAGAAGAAACATGGATACTCAAAATTGCCACAAATATCAGAATAAAGAGTTATGGGGTAACTACAGTAAAACATAACACACCATAGAGATAACTGACACCCTTCCATGTGTAGGTAAACATAATGAGGAGAACTCTAGCACAGAACTGCATAATCCTGAAGTTTTACAATTATGGAAAATAACCTTAGGCTGTAGTAAAGTGATATTTCACACTACACATCTAGTTTAAATGATTACTAATAAAATAACATACTTATCATATTTGTTATTAGAGACAATACTATCCACTTTAGCCTATGAATATGCTTCAGTAAAGGACTTATTTCTGTGTTAGATATTCATTATTAGTTTTATCAGTCTGTATATCACTTCTGTAAATTATGCACTGACCTTTATTCAATAACAGGAAAGAAAGCAGACTATTTTTGTCACAGCTTTCTCTGCCAGACACAGATCCAAGTCTTTTATGTTTGCAATTCAAACTGATTTAATTAAGTATTTGGCAGAATTTGCATAGATGCTGCACGTTATACATGACTCTCTACATGACCAATTTGTTTGCCCATCTAAAGAGAGAGTATCTTCACGTAGATGTCAAGATTTGATGGGTATAATACATTTTAATTAAAGTACATGGATCCCATGAAAAGAGCAGAATGGACCAAAGTTGGATTGAACTGAATTACTTACAAGTTAGATAAATAGAGTAAACATAAGGACCACCAGGGGTAATAACCTGTTCATTGCCCTGCCCACCAGGGCTATTCACATTTTCAAACCCTATTAGAAAACTAAAAGAAAAGAGGGAAGAAAGTTGTCCCAGACTGAAGGTGCAAAACAAAAGCCATTAGCTAGATGATGAAAAGCCAGGTCATGTTTTATCTTGGTTGTTGAAAATACAGTTTTTTTCTTATTTTAGTTTAATTTTAGGAGGGCATTATACAGCCAAGCACACATTTTAGCTATTTGTATCCTCTCAAAATGCAAATAACAAAGTTCTCAGTGTATAAACGTTTTAGGTTGGAGAATCATGTAGTTTTAAAGAAAATCTACCATCAAAATCCATCATGATAAACCAGGGACACTTACTCTTAGAGCAGTGATGGCAAACCTTTTAGAGACCGAGTGCCCAAACTACAACAAAGACCCGCTTATTTATCGCAAAGTGCCAACACAGAAATTTAATTTGTGATTTATACTCCCTTCTCTGTCACAGCTTTCATTGATACCAGCACTCTGAGGACACCAATAAAGCAGAAAATAGTCCCAGGTAGCGCTGTCACTTTAAAATAGCTCTGTGCACAGCAAGTCCTGGGCTGTCTGGTACTGCAGGAAGATACCTGGTGTCCTCTCTGGTGATGGCCTGAGTGCCCACAGAAAGGGCTCTGAGTGCCACCTCTGGCACCAGTGCCATAGGTTAGCCATCACTGTCTTAGAGCTTGCAGCCGTACATACACCCCCCATTGACAGCTATGGTGTAAGGGATTGGTACCGTGAGCTCAACAAGCGTCCGTGCAGCTAGTATTTTCTATGGAGAGGGGCGAGGTGAGCAGTGCTTACCTGCTCGTCCTCTCCCGCGCGTCGACATATGCACGCTGGGTTATGGCATATGTTTGTGTGCATGAGCCCTAAGTTTCCTTTGTTTACCCATGCTTGATTTTGATGGTAGATTTCTTTTAAAGGACATCTACCACAAGGATGGTAACACCTATGGACCTCGGAGCCCCTAAGGTTTATTTGCATAATTTCATAATTTCAAAAGCCCTTTTTTGTAAAAAAAAAACAGGGCATAATAAGCTAAAAGAAGAGCACCAGTATGTGGTCATTGTGCTTGCTTTACAATCCTTGATCTTGGGGGTAAATGTCCTTTAAGTTTAAGTGCCTTGGGTGTATTTTCTAGGCATTTGTGTTGGTTCATATAAAAACGAACACTCAAACACATAATGTTTTTTTAACTTGTAATATTTTTTGCCATTTTTATTTCCATGGTGTTTTTACCAAATCACATCATGTGCTTTACATTTTACATCCACCCGTAAACTTTCATTTCAAACAAAAACTGCAAAACATTTCAAAACAACTAGATCTGCATGACATATCTCTGCAGCAATCGTAACAGCATCCAGAGGGATCTACTTCCAGTGAGAATATTCTGTGAAGCCTCATGCACCCAGCCTTTAATAGACCTTTACCCAAAGCTTCTTTAGGTCCAAACTGTACCTGCATGGTTCATCACTGTAATCCAAAGCAGTACTAAACTTTTAAAATAAGAGATAGCAACTTAACCCAAGTATGAAGCGAGTATTTTGGACATTAATTTGGAGCCTAAGGAAATGAAGTCTTTGGAAAGCTTTCCTTAATTACTGAAAAAAGCAGCTGTTGATACAGTTATTTCATAGTTTTAAACAAATGACTATAATTTTCATAAAAACTAAAAAAAAATATAAATCACATACATTGATCTTCCAAATTATTTAATGAAGGACACTATTGATTGACTTTAATCTACTTCATCACTGCAGATACTTTTATTCTTATAAAAAGTCTACACCTTTCTGTAAAGTATGTGTCAGCAATGCATTTGCCTCAGTGAGTGCTTTGCCAGTCTGCTGTGATATGTACTGAGCATGCTGCATGAGGACTGTGGGAATATAGCGCTCATGTGTTTGCCTGAGAGCCTTGTTACTGCTGTAGAAGCACATTGTATGTTGTGTGTCTCATAATCAATAATAATCACATTTCCTTTTGTCTTATGCTTTGTATAAATAATACTATTAATACAGTTTGCTTATTTAAATTGTTTTTCATTCTTTTTCATTAACTAATACATGAAGGAAAGAACAAGGAGAGACATCTGGAAGGTTTGTAGAATATTATTTATTCTTTCTCTTTTATTATTTATTCTTTCTCTTCTCTTTATTAAGGATGTGTAAATATAGTTTGTATATATATATATTATATATATATTATATTATATTATGTTTATATATATATATATATATATATATATATATATATTTACCACTTTATAGTGTATAGGCACATTTACTAAGTGCCGTGTGCCAGTTTATTGTCGGACTTTGCACTTTCTTTTAAGTAAAAACTGCACGAGTATTTAAGAAGAGTCTGTGCCACATATGTGTTGCACCCAACCCTTTTGTGTCACAGCTGCACTATTCTTCATGTAACACAAATTGCTGCACCGAAGGGGGCGTTCCGGAGCTCAGTCGGACCATGCACCATGTTTATCATACAAAGTCCAACAGAAGTGTTTTGCACGCCCCATGTTAAACGTGCACGAAAAAAAAGTGTTGCACTCTGTCAGAGCTGTGCAGAGGGCGCCAGATTCATGCAGAACAGGCACCAGAAATCCTGAATCTGGCGCCCTCTGCACACTATACAGGGAAACTTCATTTAGTACAGACTGCACTGTTCTTGGTAAATGTGCCCCTATGTGTATATTCAATATAGAGAAACAATCCCATTTTTTGATACAGAAGTTTCCAAATCGAAATACTGCACTATATGGTTGTGGCTACTCGCTTACTTAAAGATGACCTTTCTCCGCCATCTGCAATTCTTTGTATCCTTTAATAGCCTGATATTCACTGATATTCTGCCTAGTGTGCAGACTGTCTCTCTACTGTCAGGCGAATGGTCCTGGGCTGGAGCAGGCAGCCTGGCACTATATATATATTAGAGCAGATAACCAAATTAGTATATGGGGTGCTGAAACTAGTTGACCAGCAATTGATCTTGTGAGGGTTAAAAAAAACTGCAATTGCCGAAATCTAGAGCAGCGTCTATTAAAGCAAAAATTTGTAGTTTGTGGAGGTTGTCAAAGGTCCTGTTTAAACATCTCATCCGAAGTTGCATGTAAAGTGCACAACAAGTTTGTGTAAGGATTTTGTCTTTTTTCAAGAATTAAATAAAAGCAGGAAAAGAGTTTGAAATTGCCTTGAAGCCCCAGTCTGATATTCTAAAGAAATCTTTATACAATTTAATACATTACAAGATGCAGGCCTTAAAGACAATTAATCTGCGAGTTTTTAACCCCTTAATGACTTTTAATTTTTGTATTTAAATTTTTTTCTTCAAAAGTCTATACATGTACATAGCTCTGTGGGGGCTTGTTTCTGTGTAACAAATTGCAGTTCATAGTGATGGTATTTAATATTCCATGACATGTACTGGGAAGCGGGGAAAAAAAATGCAGTGAAATTGGTGTAAAAATGCTCTGCGGATGAAGAATAAGTGGCCAACCACGGCAGGCGACAGGTAGTTTCACGCAACTACACGCTTTCTCAATCCTATGACCTATGCAGGTCATTGGTGGACGGTGATCATTACTATGACAGCCTCGGGTCATACAAAGACCTGAGGCTGGCTTGTTTTAACCGGGCCTTTTCGAACAACTACACGCTTTCTCAAGCCTATGACCTATGATGCTTGCGCAGTGTGCAGCTAACAAGATGTTCAGGAGCCTGCAGGCCGGTGCATGTGCTGGATTTTCAAACAGATGAGCAGTGATGTGGTATGGAGGGGCCAGTTTATCCACCAGAGCGGCGGTGTGGAGGCATGGAAGCTTGACTGGATCCAAGAGCTCTCCCGCCTCCATGACTGGAAATCTATAATGAGTAAAATTTATTTTTGAATAAATGCAGCTATGCTGAAAACCCTCAGAAAAGCTATTATGACACCATTACAGATTTCTATAAGGTACTTTTTGGGGTTAATTGAGTGGGTTACTGGTGTCAGGTTCCCTTTAAGCAGATTGTTTCCTTGAAAAGTTTGTTAATTGATATCAGATAAGTGGGGACCCAGAATACTGCAGCTCACCTCCCACTTAAGTGAATGATTGGAGGTTTCTCAACAGGGAAATTATGTTTCTCACAGACATTGACAATGATTTACTATTGACTTAAAGGGGTATTCCCACAAAGACAAGTTTCTTAAATGTACTCAGGATAACAAAATAACACATTATCTAATTTACTGTTATTAACAAAAATACAGCATTTCACTGATATAATTTTAACCTGTATGTACCAGTCCTGGTGTCCACAATTTTGGTTGCCCCTGGACCGAACCATGAATATTATGACTTCAGGGTCAGCAGACATCTTGTCTGATGCTTCACTGAGCTTCTCTCTCCCTCTGCTCCAGGACGAGCTCTCACACTCTCTTGACACACTAACAGCAACACAGTGGAAAAAATGCTAGCGCAGGCTTTTAGAATCCATTGTTTCAGATGCTGCACATCTCGTATATTTGCAGAATAGACAATTGCCTTCGGGTGACCTCAAAAATAGTTTTTGATAGTTTTTTGATAGAAAGTTTAAAGGGGTCAGATCAGGATAACTTGGTGGCCATTCAATGGCCCACAACGAACAATACACTTTCCAAGGAACTGTTTATGTAGGAATGCTCAATACTTTTAGGTCATTTGAAGGAAATAGTCTATTCTGTGAAAAGATGAGATGTGTAGCATCTAAAACAATGGATACTGGAAACCGGTGCTAGCATCTCTTCTGTTGTGTTGCTAGGGTTGCATTGACAATCCAACACAATGGGCAGGACTTTGAACGCATTTTATAAGTGGTCATAAACTTGTAAATAACTCATGAAAGAATAACGTTACATGAAAACCAGGCACAGCATAGCTTTTCTTGGGACATTTTCAAAAAATTTGGCGAAACCGTGAGTGCAATACTTGCTGTTCATTTCTACCAAAAAGTGATAGAGGGCATAAACTTGCATAAAACTTAAGTGCTGTACCAGCATATTCTATTGACATTATATGTAACTTAAGCCTGCATAAGCTCTTAGAAGCCTCAGATCAGTACTATACAAGCAAATGATTATATATAGATTGTTATCAGTCCGGATATGATTTACATCTACATTTATATTGGATGTCAATAACCACACGGATAACCATCCACATCTGTCTAATCATTTAGCGTTCTCCACGATATACGTCCATTTGCCTCTCTAACCCTTTTTATCCCAGCCTGAGATCTAAACATATTTCATACATTGTATTTTTTGTGTCATATGACAACACTATTATGTGTGATGTTATACTTTTAAATACCGTATACTATTAATATTAAATAAATATCTATATTGTTATTCGAGTGTATATTGGTGCTCGGTCCAATTCCTTTCTTGATAGTCCTATATTATTACAGATAGGCACCTGTAATCCACCGGCAGCACATCTATCACTCTATTATTACAGTAATAGTATCAGGATAGTGCCGAGATATATTCTTATTGTTTATAACTTTATTTCACTAGTCAAAATCAAAATCAAATAAAAATTAACGAAAAATGAAATGAAAAAATAAATAAAATGTATTCCTATCTTCATACTTACACTTTAAGGGAGAAATTGTTTAAATAGTTTAACTTGAATGTAAAAGGTATTAAAAGACTACAGATTAGCAAATATTTCCTGTAGTTTTTTTCTAAATTATTTAAAAAAAAAAATGGCACTGGTTGCAATTCAAATCAATACAAATGCTAATTTTATTGACAAAGTTTATTGAAATAATAGTACATGGAAATAATTAATTTTATAATTATGGCAGAAATAATGTGGGGGTTATCATTGAGTTACATTTTTGTAGATATTGTGGATTCACATGCTACAACTTGAGTTTGAACCTATGTTTTTTTAAAAAATAGACTTCATTTTAAAAGTTCCTGATAGGGCTTATTCAGAGTGGCGTGTCCATTGTGTGTGTGTAAAAAATGTGGACGTGTGATGCCAGTGTGAAGTCGGTGTTGTATCTTCATCGATTCTATCCACTTCCATACATCATCCGTCTTTTAAAAGTCTGCAAAAAGAACATATGGGATTCTAATCTACATCATGCCAAGCCCAGAAGGCTACCTAGCAAAATTTGAGAGCAAAAGGACCACAAATGGATGTCATTCTTGTGCCGTCCATTTTTTTTTGCAGATCCATTGACTTCTATGTGAGAAAAAAATGTGCATGCTGCTATTATTCTGTCATGGTCTGCACATCTGTGAAAAAACTGACAAGAGACCCTTAGAAATCAATGGGTTTATACAGTATTCTATCTGCAAAAAAACTAGATAGCATACGAATGTCAAAAACTGCTGTATCAATGAGCCCTTACCATTACACTTATCCACTTTTCATAATAAATGTGTGTGGACCTCACACTAGAGTTGTATTATGTGGCTTCTACTTTAAAATTAAAGTTTACTTGTGCACAAAATTTTCTTCCCTGAATGACTCTAGATATGGTATTAGATAGAATTGGGGAGGACTGTCTGAGTAGAGCAACTAAAAGTAATGGCATCTGCAGAATGTCATGCCCTTTAGGCCTTCTTCTACTATCTTTCTACTGACACTGTATAGTCTCTAGTGAATCCAAGAGAAGATGTTGGGATTCATTTTAGGAAAGTAGCTTCAGTCTTTTACCAGTTTGACAGTTGATATTATGGAAATTGAAAAAACTTAATCCAACATTATCATAGCACAGAGATGATGCCAATCTCCTAATTTGTCTTCTGTTTTCAATGTTTTTTTGTGAATACTGTTTCTCTGCTTGGACTGTTTATATAATGAGGCCTAACATGTTTCCTGAGAGTACCTTGCTTAGTAATCTGATGCTCTATTTCCCCTCACTCCTAGTAAGCTTTGTAGTAATAAGCAGAAGCTCTTCAGGATGTACAGCTCTCGGAACCTTAGGTATTCAGCATCCTGTCTGCTCATACGAGAATGCCAGCTGATAGAAGGTGCATGATGGGTGACTTCCTCTTCCTGTGCTTTGTACTTTCTAATTTGTCTTTGCCTAATCCTTCCCGTGGCATTATTATGAATTTTTGTGGTACTCTCAAATTGCTTGCAATGTTGATGGCTGCTTGCTGCCTGTAATGATGTATTGTATGCTGGCAGTTTGTTGTTGCCATTTCCCAGACATTCTGTTGTCTTAAAAATAGAAATTGATATTAAAATGAGTAACTGAGCATGCAGGCTTGTCTAAACTCAATAGCCCTTGTGTTCCTTACAGAGAAACACAACACTCCTTCCTATTAGTAGCTAAAACAGATACTGAACAGATGGGATAATTAAAATGACTGTTGTCCAGGAGGATTGAAAACAGGATAGTCATGTTACAATATGCTAAGCAGCATTCTACAATCTACTGAACTTGGGCATCATTTTATGGGCATAGGGATATGCACAGTTTGTTTCTGTGTGTTTATTATAGTGTTATAGATCGTTAAGACAATATGCAATTTGTAGAATATTTTTGTGGATACTTGGAAGCCTCCAGATAAAGGGTGACTAGAGCAGAGTAGATGGCACTCTTCTAACACATGAAACACTCTTAAATATCACTAGTTCCATCACAGTAAAATTATAAATGAAAAATGGATCTTACTGTAGAGTTCATTGGCAATTTTAGAATTTTTAGTCTTAAACCACTTTTCAGTATTATGTTCGCCATACGGCCTCTAAGCGCAGAAAATCTATGGGGAGAGTAATCATAAATGTCTGAAGTAAAACTGTTCTTGTTGCCCATGGAAAGCAATCACAGCTCAGTTTTAATTTTATAAACAGCTGAAGGAAAAAGATAGCTGAGCTCTTATTGGTTGCCATGTGAAACTAGCAAACTAGCACAGACACAGAAACTCTCAGACACTCATAGTATCATAGTATATAAGGCTGGAAGGAGACGCAAGTCCATCAAGTCCAACCTTCAAGAATTAAATAAATGTTTTATCCCCATAACCCGTGATATTTTTTCTCTCCAGAAAGGCATCCAGGCCTCTCTTGAACATGTACATAGAGTCGGCCATAACAACCTCCTGCGGCAGAGAGTTCCATAGTCTCACTGCTCTTACAGTAAAGAACCTTTGTCTATGGTACACTTTTCAGAAATGTCCCCCCTAGAGTCTATGCATGTATGTAGTACTTGTAAAAACTAGTTTACTGATGCAAAAAAAATTGCACTTTAATTTAATTGTTTTATCACTACATATAGACCTGTATAGATGTCCAAATTTTGTTTCAACATATACACATGTTAGTTAACACAAACATATACTGGTGAATATTCATAAAAGGTTAATCAAACCTATATCAATATGAAATCAATTATGCCAAGGGACTCTGAGTGATCCTCTCAACTACCGTATATTAGAAAATACATCACACAAAAGAGAAATAAGAGGAATAATGTACAGACTGTGAAATATGTAAAAAATAAGTAAATAAACTTTATTAATCACAAAACATGATAAAACATATCCATTAAAAAGTGTGGCTACAGGAGAGACAGAAATTTACATAGCCAGGAACCACAGTACATAAGATCAGTTATAGTAAGGGGCATAATAAATTCACCAACAATTATTAGATGTGCCCATCCGGATCACAGTGATGTTCACCAGACCTCTACAATGGTTTACCTGGCTTGTGAGATCCCCCAACGCGCGTTTCAACCTGCCGGTCTTTCTGTGTTCCGGATGGGCACATCTAATAATTGTTGGTGAATTTATTATGCCCCTTACTTTAACTGATCTTATGTACTGTGGTTCCTGGCTATGTAAATTTCTGTTTCTCCTGTAGCCATACTTTTTAATGGATATGTTTTATCATGTTTTGTGATTAATAAAGTTTATATACACATGTTAGCAGATTCCATTTAGCACTACTTGATATGCACTTCTCTGCCATTTTGTTCTTTTCCCTCTTGTCTTTTTATACATTTATATGTTTGCTTGTCTTTGATTTTCTGCTTTCTGTTCCTTCCTCATTATGGTAAGATCCAAAAAATGTATAGAATGCTTAAAGGGCTAAACCTATAGCTTAAAGCATACAAAAGTAAAACAATAGGGAGTCTTATAAAATTGACCACTACAAAATAACCGAGCATGGCTTTGTGGCTCCATGGACTACATTGCGGTGTGCAGTATGATTGCCTGCTACACCTGTTTAACATTTCCACAATAATTCTTTAATGGTTTGCACAATAATTGCATTTTCTTAACCCTAAACATGACTAGCCATTTGTTTTTCAAAGCATTAGCTCTATGTGATGCTGCATTATAGAACTATGATATTCAGTTGATACTTAAAGGGTTTTTCCCACTAGAACAGGGGTTCGATGTAACTGCATCGCACCCCTCGTAGCACTATCAAGATAGCCAGATCCCGGTCGCACATGACCAGGCTGCCCTGTTCATCTCTCTGGAGATGACGGAGATTGTCGAGTACGGCACTCTCAATCTCGCTGCAATCTCTGTCAGCTATATAGAAATGAATGGGGCAGCCCACACATGCATGACTGGCTGATCTGGCAATCTCAGTGTGCTACAAGGGGTGCAACAGGTGTACATCGGAACCCATCAGACCCCTGTTCTAGGGATCTGTGGGCGTCCCATCACTGAGACCAATTCAGATCAGCAATTAGGCCCTATGCTGTGGATAGGCACTAACCTGCTTTGTGGAAACCCCCTTTAATACAGAATAGCATACGTTCTTTTTAAAAATGTAAGTACTTGTATAACTAATGATTTTGTTCTATGTATGTTTCAAACTACATGTTATCTGTTATGAAAATTACGTAATAACAGATAATAAGTCATAATTATTGTATGAGTTACTTGACATAAGGAAGATGACTGATGAAAAGTGCAGTGAAATACTTTGCGTGTGGTCTCTGGACAAGGGGTTGTAGATTTGGAAAGTCACATATTTCAGATTATCATGTCAACCTTTGGGTATAAGTGTGCATTGATGAATAACTAGTTGACTTCTCTTCATTACCAAGTATCTTGTTATTAGTATAGTGTAATAATTTTAGTATAAGTATAATTAAGTATAATTGTTTAAATGTTTAATTCTTTAAATGCAGCATGGAGCAAACTGGATACTTTCTATTTAGTTTGCATGGTGAATCGTTATTTAGAGGTGCATGTGTACTGCATGTATTTAGTAAAAGTTGTTATTATGAACCAGAAAGGTTTTGAGGAGAAACTGTAATATATTAAATAACAGCTTTACTATTTAATACAATTATGACCTAAAGGGGTACTTCCATCTGACCTGTTCAAAACATATCTATAGGCTATGGGCTTCTGGCATATCTATAGGCTTCTGGGGAACAGAGGTCCACTGAACTCCTTCCCACAGCAGGCCGAATGAAGAAAGTCCATCTTTTGTCTAGAATAAAGGGAGGCAATCCAAATCCACCATTTAACTGCTTGACCGCAGTGTTTTACTTTGGCACTTAATAGTTGATCACAGTTAGGCTGCATTCACACTGCCGTATGGGGGACGTATATATGGCTGACCTATATACAGCTTATATACTTCCCCAATAGACGGCAATGGGCGCAGGGAGCCATACCGTTCCTTCCCCAGTGAAAAGATAGGACCTTTCCTATCTTTTCTCGGAATGCACCGCCGTGACCCATGTTACTCTATAGAGAGGGGCTGGGGTGCGCAGCGCTACGGTACGGCGGGCACACGTCAGTGTGAATGCAGCCTAACAGTCAGTGTCAGCAGTACAATACAGCAGTCACTCACAGTATATGGAGAGGCCTTAGCTTGAACACTCTCTCTATACATTGTTAATAGTGCTGCACTATACTATTAATGAACTGCAACATTTAGGGGTTAAGTCTGAACACAAAGCTCTCCAACTCATTGCTAAAATATTGAAATATAACACATACAATTATTTATATCTTGTTTCTGTCACTGTGCTGTATTACTGTGCTTATTTCATCAGTTCGACAGCTTATACATAATTATAATCTTGTCAAAGTAATTAAACTTGATTCCTTTTGACACATCAACAATGTTTCCACCAAGCCGACAAACCTAGACTATAGAAAGTTAAACAACACCTACATAAGTATTTTATTAGAATTCAATTAGATATGCTTGTCCTCAGGACACCAACTGAAGATTATCAAGTGGCAGCCTTTTACAGTCTGTAGTCTGGAGTTGCTGCAATTTATGGAATAAAGCTTTGAATGTACCCAGGGAGTGCCGCTTTATCTTCTTCAGTTGGTGTATTGAACATGTGGCTTGTGAGTTGAGTATCGCAAATCATTCCATAGTGACCCGCCCACGGTCGTAGGATGGATGAATGGCGTAGAGGTAGTGCCAGTGAACTTTCTTCCTTACTTGTGGCAATTTGGCCTGTCCTCATGACAGATCAGCAATATCAGATCAATATGGGTCTGACGTCCAGCATCCACTCTGATATCAGGAGCTGCGGCTGTTGGTGCTAGCAATGTATATGTAACCCGACCCAGACAGCTCCATACACTTTGCAGTGACCATGTTATTACAGCTCCAAAACACATGGTGCATACATATCAAAAGCCAGACCCCTAAAGGTTCAATGTACAGCAAATATGAGGTTCAGCCTATACAGTAGAAAAATATCCCAATGTATTAACCAATGTGCCCACATGTTAGATCTATGACTGAGACTATACTAAAATGTGGAGTCAACATAGTTTTTAATACAAATGTATACTTTTCAAATGGTATCTTGTCTAACAAGTTTATACAGTCAGTATTTGCAAATCCACCAACTGGTACCAATGTTTCTCTAACAGTGATCTAAAGAATCTGGTCAATGGTTGTCTAGTAGACAGCAGCAGCAATTGCATTATTATAATAAAGATAGAAAGCTGCCGCAATATTTCAGCCTTATTGGGACTGTAATGTTGTCAGAATAAAGAATTACAGAGATTTTCATATCTCCACAGGGAAAGCCGGATGAAATTGGAGCTTTTTATAGAAATAAATCTGTAAATCATTGTCTTAGACTATAAAATAATTGTGAAACTATGATGTAATTCACAACATTGACTTCTTTTCTAGACAACAGGCAATGCATCAAAGGGGTTGTCCAGTTTCCAGAAATATTTTTTATTGTTTCTATAATGACAAGTTATTTAATTTTCCAGTATATTTTCTGCATCAATTCCTTATGTTTTTCTGGATTTTTTTTTAATGTAATTCTATAGGTAGAAACACAACTTTAGAGATGGTGCTTGAGTACTTTGGTTCTAAACAAGTTAAGTTTACATACAATTCACTGCTGGTGTAGTACCGTATTTTCCGGGCCATTAGGCGCACCGTAATATAAGGCGCAACAGTCCGATGCGCCTTATATATGTAATAATTCCATATATAAGGCGCATCGGACTATAAGGCGCAGGGTCGGGGGCGTGGCGGAGGTCCGGGGGCGGAGCGGAGACCCGACGGGACGCGACGCCGAGAAGAGATGCGGCGACGCGGGGAAGGTGGGTGGGGAAGGTGAGGGGGAGGTGGAGGAGGGCAGCGAACCATACTTACATAGGTCCCCGCTACCGGAGACAGCAGATCTCCAGCGGGAACTGCAGACCACGTGGCAGAAGTTGTTCGTGCCGCGTGGTCTGCAGTTCCCGCTGGAGATCTGCTGTCTCCGGTAGCGGAGACCTATGTAAGTAGGGTCCGCTGCCCTCATATAGGGCGCACCGGACTATAAGGCGCACTTTGGATTTCCAAGGAAATCCAAGGCTTTTAAGTGCGCCTTATAGTCCGGAAAATACGGGTACATGAAAAGTATTTTGCACATATCACAACCGCTTATAATGACTTATTCTTAGTCCCATTCCTTTATTGAAATGCTCTTGACAACATTCTAATATTAATTGGTAATTCTGACATGTTGATATAGAAAGAGTATCCAGCTGAGGAGTGCTTATTGTAGTCAGGTGTGCCCACCATTTCTTGGGGATATAAGACAAGAATTACTAGAAAGTGGGCAGTTTTCATTTGTCATATTAGCACAAAGCAATTATGTCTTACTTAGGCTGAAGTCACATACGGTTTTCTGACATGCAAGGCATGAAAAAGCCACAACTAATGGGGCACTCCATAGAAATTTACATTTCCTGCTGGCCTGAGTAAACAAGGACCAATGTGGGCAAGGGTGGTAATACATTGCCCTACTATATTTACTGTGACCTGCACCAGAACACTAGTTTAAAGTGTGAAGCTGTGACCAGTGGTTCAAAGGGATAGTGCCCCTATTGGTTCATGATGTTGAATATATACCAATAGAATTCTACCTATTGAAAATATAAATTTAGTCCTTAACAGTGAAACGACCTGGCCATTTTTCATCTTTGTGTTACTGTTTTTCCACACCCTCCCCTCATCATTTTTTATGTACAGAGTTGTCTGAGAGCTTGTTTTTGCCAAATTGTACATTACAGTGACAGTATTTAATAGTCTATGCCATGTAATGGGAAGCAGGAAAATTTCAAACATGGTGCAATTATTTAAAAAACTCTTTTGCACCATTTTCTTGTGGGCTCTGTATTTATACCTTTCACTTTTTATTCCAAATGACACATCTTTTTTATTCCTTGGGTTAGTATGATTACAGGGATACCAGAAGTATGTAGATATCAATATGCTTTAATAGATTTTAAAAAATGTAAAACGTTTGTATAAAAAAAATATCTTCATTTAGACATATTTTGACAAAAACTTTTTCTTACTACATCCAATAAACCTGTCTAATTTTTTGGGAATGAGATTATGTTTTCATTGCTGCCATTTGGTATTCAAATTTTTAAGAACTGCAAAATGGTGAAAAAATGGTAGTTTGGAAATTTGGGCGCTATTTTCAAATACAGGGTTCACAGCTGGGAATAGCCATTTTTATATTTCAATACATCGGAACTTTTGAGACAAGGCAGTACCTAACATGTTTATGTCTAAGGAAATGGGGTGTAATATACATTCTTTTAATTTTTATTTTTTTACTACACTTTAGAAGCGATCAGACCCCCAAGGGTTCAATGGGTTTTCCCATGAAACAAGTTAAGCCCTATCCACAGGATAACTTGTTGCTCCTCAAGAGCAGTCAGTTAGAGGAGCAGTCAGTTGTGCATGGCTGGGCTGCCCCATTAATCCTATGGAGCTGACAGAGATATCTAAATAGTTAACCAGCATCGACCATGGGTGTTAACCGGCATCGGCCATGGGTGTTACCAGGGGGGTTTTGCTGCAATAAGCAGCAAACATCCACCAGGCATGTAAAAGGCTCTGCCCATGAGCCCTCTCCATATCTGCTTTCCAATGCTGTGTCCTAATAGTATGGCACATCGGGAATGGGTTCTTATTTGGGGAACCAAGAACAAAAAAGTCTCTAAAGCTGTCTAGAACTTTTAAACAGGGGTTTCTTGTACATCGGATTTGTAATATGTTAGGAAATACATGGTCGTGGTGCAGCCGGGATTTGGTGGTGATGTTGCAGATCATTCATTACACAACTGTATCATGTACTGTTAACATGAAATAGTCACTAAATAATTTTTGGCAAATGCATTAATTGAATGGGCGCTGTCGCATTATAACTATATCCGAGCTGCTCCATGACTGGACCGTGCGTTTCCACATATAATGTTATGTTATGTCAAATGCAGTGAAGGCTGTGAATCATATTTGAAAGCGTATAGTTTCCTTTAGAGATCTTTTACACTAGTGTGGTTCATGTCTGTTTACTATCCCTGAACATACTGGAGAACCAGGTGTTTTACCATCAAAGTTAGGCAACCCTATTTTTACTGATGTTAAAAAGTAAGTATCACATACAGACATGAAATAAACAAACATAGCTAAAACATGGATCCAACATGGACCCCAAATAGAGCACAAATGGACATTTTTTTTTTGTGAAAGAGCCTTTAGCTTGTTACCATTGCTGTGCTGGGAGCTATTTACACCTGTCTATAAAAGTATAAATTCATGGCTTAGATTAGATGGTCATTCTTTCTACATGCTCCATCAGTTAAAAAGTGATAATAAAAATAGCTAATATGACTAAATTGGCAATAAAATACTTCTGTTAGTACAAAGTATTAAATGTCTCATTAAAAAACACAATTATAAGCCTGCCCTTGTATTGCTTTAAAGTGTAACTGTCATTTGGAGCAAAAAAAAAAAAATACATAATTCTGCTCCAGGTGTCCCTGGGAATCATTCCTCAAGGTATTTTGCCTCTCGTCCTTATTTAGTACCTTTTTTGCCCGTAGCAACCATGGTTTCCAGCTCTCAAAAAAACTACAATCAGCTAGATGGAGGGGCGGGGCCTGTCCCCTGTCACCTCATCACAAGCGCATGCTGTGATGAGTTTTATCTATGTAAAACTTCAGCACATGAGGGGTCAGCTTGAAGACTTGGAGAGTCTCTTCTGCCATTTCCCTTCTGTGGAGTGTGAGGTGAATGGGGAATTGTGATCGATATGCAGCTTGTGTCTGTGTGGATTATTTGTTTAATTCCAAGTGTAGGGAAAGCTGAGGGAGAGATAAGAGTGTAGGCGTTTGGTCACTACACTAGTTGGGGCTCCTGACAGCACATGACTGAGTGCCGGGGCACTGAACTATCAGGTAATCAGCTGGGAGTACAGAGAGAGGGGTGTGTCTCTCCCTCCCTAGTCAGCTCCTCAGTGAAGACGGGATGTGCCTAGCAACAGCCATATAAAGAGTCACTGACAACAGGGGAAAGGCTGCAAAATACTTATGTTTACTGATTGGGGCCAAAATATTTTGCACAGTGCTAAATATTGGAACCTATATCAGTATTGATATTAAACAGCCTATTACGAAAATAGTGCAAAATAAAATAAGATCAGTAGCACCATATAAAACGGTAGCAATGGAACTGCAAGCAAGTACAGCAGCAGCAATTGCCTAAAATGTAGTCGTTAAATTGCCATTAAATTAAAAGCTCAGATCATACAGAATATTGTTGATCACAATGAGAAAGTGGGCACTCAAGACTTCCAGCTGCCCTGAAAACCTGGGCTTGGATGTCTTGGTGCCTTTGGAAGACAATAAAATTGCTACCTACTATATCTCCTGAATATATTATTATAAAGTACTTCCTAAATATATATTTATTTTACCCATTAAATTAATAATATATACAATAAACACTTATTTTATTTCAGATGGATCATAACACCCCCATATTTCATTTAGATTTGAGCAGGGAGCTGACAGATGACCTTTATTGCTATTGTTCATTTAAAAATAAAAACATTTTAAATATTACTTTAAGGAATTCTGAGCTAATAATAAGAGTCCCAGTTCATTATGTGTGTGGCGCTGCTCTTTAAAAAAATTTCTGGAGTGGCCGTGGCTGGATGAAGTTCCATCGCTCCTGTGTCTATTCCGCCCTAAAGGAGGGGTGCTACCCTGGCACCTAAACATAAAAAGACCCTCAAAAGGGGAGTGAAGATCCCTAGGCTCCCTCCGGACGGCCGAAACGCCACTCACGCGCTTTCTCCGCTCCGGTCCCGCGGGTGGGGCAGCCACACGAATAGACCGGAGGTCCGGCGCAGAACAGCGAATCCCGGTTCCGGTCACCAGAAGAGGATATAAGTCTCACCCCCACCCTTACCCGTTATGCTGAACCCTCCCCAGAATGGGCATCCTCCACTGAATAACAGAGCATTACCCCCAAGATAGATGAGAGACCTCTGGCCTCTGACCTGCACTGGCATACTGATCTTCAGAACCTGCCAACTTAAGAGGACTTTAAGTCTTTAATTGCTGAAGTCAAAGAGTCCTTTAAATCTGAAATTTCGGAGGTGAGACGTGATATTCGCTGTATAACACAGAAAATCGATAATTTGGAAGCTGAACAAGAAGATTCCAGACATCAGATCTCACAAACACAGCAGGTTTTATACTCTCAATCCTCCATGCTAAAGGATATGGCTTGACATCTAGAGGACCTTGACAATAGGGGCATACATAACAATAAGGCCCTGCCTGAGTTGGAGGGCAGAAAAAATTTACGCTCTACGCTGCAAGCCTTAATCACGACATTACTGGGGGAGCCAGAGACACAGATCAAGCTTGATAGAGTCCACAGGGCCTTGAAGGCAAAATCTCCGGGACCGAACCCACGGGAAGTTATGTACTGCGCACATGATTTTGGATTGAAGGAGCAACTTATGTCTTCTGCTAGGAAAAATATGGACTTTACTTTCAATGGCAATGAGGTGCAGCTATATCAAGACCTGTCGAACACTGCAGAAGAGGAGGGTCATGCAAACGCTGCTCAACATTCTTTGTGAGAACAATATCTCCTATCGCTGGAACTTCCCCTTCACCTTGTCGGCTAGCAAAGATGAACTAACAACGACACTTCGCATGATTGAAGATTTTCAGGAATTTTGTAATATATGGAACATTCCGACTCCAAGGCTGGACAATTGGGGCCTTTCTCTTTGTTTTTTCTTTTTGTTATTCTTCTACTGACTGCTTAGTTTTGTGTGTGTCTTGTCTCCCCTTGTCATATTGGTCTCCTCTCCCTGTGTTTCTGCCACATTAGAGTCCAATATCTGGTGGTGTTCCTTTCCCTTTTGAGCCAAGGGTCATCATGGTCCAGCTCCTGACATAAAACATGAAAGGGCTCAACGTAGTTAGAAAGCAACGTTTAACGCTTAAAGAAATGGAGAGATCTCAAGCAGATGTGGTGTTCCTACAGAAGATGCACTACGACACCACAGGCACACTCAACTTTGCCAGGCACATCTATCCTGTTTCTTATATGGCCTCCACAGACAGCAAGAAAGCAGGAGTAGCAATCCTATTCTCGACCTCCTGCCCCATTGTACCTGAATCTGTGCCAACGGACCCTAATGGCCTTTATATTATTATTCAGGGCAAATTTATGGCTCACCTATACTTTTTTGCAATATATACGCCCCAAATACGTCCCAGGTCCATTTCATCACCAACATTTTGAATAAGCTAATGAGATTCCCATCAGCACCATTACTGATCGGGGTGATATCAATGTAATTTTTTAGGAAAACATAGATCGATTAGCAACAGATGCGGGCCCTGCAACTAGGTCGCAAAGCACTATCTTGGCAGCCTTTCGTACAGTTGTCAGAAGATTTGCACTGTATAATCTGTGGAGAGTGGCTAACCCTGGGGATCACTCATTTACCATTTACTCTGCCCCCCATGGCACTCATACCTGTATAGACTACTGGCGCCTGAATTAATCGCTCCTTAAGAAACCATTGATTAAAGAAGAGCTGGACATGGCCTTGAGATAGAGTACTTCAAATTTAATGAGGACTCTGTCCCCTCTTTATCTAAGGTGTGGGAGGCCCATAAAGCAGTATTCTGAGGACATTGCATAGAGCTATAGTACCTGCCTGATACTCTACCTCCAGATGGTCATAGGAAAACTTAGAAAAACGGTCATAGAGGACCTCCTGGGTTCCTGCTCTCTCCCTGGACCTTCCTCGGAAGCTATTGAAGCCCTTAGTGCAGATTTAACACAGGAAGAGATTGAGGAAGTAATAAAGGGAATGCCAAATGGGAAGTCCCCAGGTCCGGATGGACTGACATGTGGATACTATCAAACCTTCTCCTTAGTGTTGTTGCCCCGCATGACAAAGGTATATAATGCTTTCTTGTGAGGCAATCCCATCCCCACAACCCTAACTCATTCTTACATTACTCTTATTCCTAAACCTGGCAAGGACGCAATTGATTGCGCCAATTATAGGCCAATCACGATTTTAAACACTGATTTAAAAATTTTTACAAAGTTGCTGGCTAATCGACTAATTCAGTGTATTCCCCAGATGATCCATAAGGACCAAGTAGGGTTTGTAACATGCCGTCAGGGTGCTGACAACACTAGGAGAACAACTGATCTAATAGATTTAGTCAATAAAAAGGGCAAACAGGCCCTCATCCTCAGCTTTGACGCCAAAAAGGCATTTGATCGCCTCAGTTGGTCTTTTATGTTCCAGGTATATATATTGGATAAAAGGGCCCCTTCCTCCAGGCTTTGAGGGGGTTGTATCTGGACCCCACGGACGAAATTAAGCTTCCACATGCGTCCTCACCACCTCTGCGGATTAAAAATGGTACGTGACAGGGCTGCCCACTCTCCCCCCTCTTGTTTATACTCTGCATAGAACCTCTAGCCTCTATCATTCGGCAGGACCCCAATATTCATGGTGTTACAGTTAGAGATAAAGAATTTAAAGTGGCACTATTCGCGGATGACATTTTACTCACCATAACTCAACCCCTAATCTCCCTGCCCAACCTGCAAGTGCGATTATTACAATATGGATGCCTCTCAGGCTACAAGGTCAACACTTCCAAAATGGAAGCCTTACCACTCAACCTCCCGCAAACACTGGTGGACGAACTCATTTAAGTATTTAAATACAACTGGAAAACTGATGGCATCAAATATTTGGGGATATTCCTAACCCCTTCTTACAATTTCCTGTATGCACAGAATTTCCTTGGCCTTTTTTGTGAAATAGGGAACTTGCTGAATAACTGGAATAGCCCTGTCCCTCTTTGGCAGGATAGCGGCAGTGAAAAGGACTATTCTGCCTAAATTGCTTTACCTTTTTGAAACACTGCCGGTGTCAGTGCCATTGGGGGCCCTGAGGTCTTTGCAAGCGTCTATTCTACACTTTATATGAGCTAAGAAACATAACAGGATCTCTAAGGCTGTTATGCTCTCCCGTAAATCCAGGGGAGGCTTATCAGTACCGGACATAACCAGGTATTATTGGGTGACTCACGCCGCATACCGGCTTGGTCCAATTTGCTGGTGTTCTCTAAATGGATGGAGATTAAGAAACTCTGGTTGGCCCTTTTCCATCCTAATTCTTACATTTGGTCCAAAGACTCACCCCCGTTACCTGGCTCCTCACTGGGCCCTATTTCATTTACAGTAAAACTTTGGAAAGCCTGTGTGACTAGATTTCCTTTGGTGTCGCAGTGTTCCCCAATGCAGTCCATTCTACACACTCCCTCTATGCAGCATGCAGGAACTGGTCAGGAAATCAAACCCTAGCATGAAAAGGGTTTGTTTAGATTTGTGGACATCGTAGATTACTGAGATAGGAAGATTTTGCCCTTTGACACCTTGAGAGGCAAATTTCATTCGCCACCTTCTGCTAACCTCCATTATATGCACATTAGACACCTGTTACAGTCTCTGAATTGACGGTCTCCAAGCCCACTGTGTTTGAGCATAAATGCAAAACTCCCACTCGCACCTCAGGCCTTATATTTGATATATAGATGTTACTATTGCATCCGGACACAGAGGGCCCCATCACAGACCCATGTATGGCTAAATGGGAAAACATTGTGGGTGAACCAGTATCACAAGACAAATGGAAATTGATTTGGCAAAGGGCAGCCAAAACTTGACTATGCACAACGCATAAGGAAAATTAGTACAAGCTGATGTTGCAGTGGTATCACACCCCATCTGTACTCCAAAAATTGTTTCCTGAGACACTAGACGTGTGGTTCAGCAGGGGGCACCCTCCAACATATTTTCTAGACATGTTCACGCCTGCAATCCTTGTGGCTAGAGGTGAAGGCTCTTCTTCAAACAGTCATAGCGGTGGACATACTATTCTCTCCCCCCAGCCCATGGCCAAGACACCCACCAAAATGAGTCTGCATATCCTAACGGCAGCAAGGTGCTTAATCTCGCAGTTCTGGAAGAGACAAGTCCCACCCTGCCGACTGGACCTTCTCTCTAGGGTGAGGGAGACCGCGCAGCATGGAATCCATGACTGCTTCTTTGAATAACCGGGTCACACTGTTCAATAAAACTTGGGAGCTTTGGGATCGCTTCTGGGCAGAGGAGCTAGGACGGAGAGGAGAATGACTCCTTTCCTTTTTCTTTTCCCTTCTTTTGTCTTTTTCCTAATGTTATGTGCCTTTGTGTCTATTTGTGGGACATCACCTGTTGGTATTTGTAGTTTCCTTTTTTCTTTTTTTTTTTTTTACCTTCTACTGGTTTATTTTGAGTGCATGACGAATATATGGTATTTATCACCTAGTCCAAGGTATTTGGATTGGGACCTATGGAGCTAAGCCATCCCAAGGGGTAACTATTAGCTAACTTTCTCTGTTTTTTATACTGTCAATTGGGCTATTTAACTGTTAAGGTCTGCTTTCATGTTGTTCGCGACCTCATTGGGTGATCAAATGTCAATATCATGCCTGTTAATTTTTCTTTTATTAATGGTCCACTACTAAAAAGTGTTTGATGCATAATTTGTATTAGATAACTTTTGATCTGTTATTGGAAAAACTTTAATAAAAACACAATTATATTAAAAAAAATTCTGTCCATTTTAAAATAATAGCTTACCCTTATTATTCATGGAAGGGCCATGAATATATGATTGGACTCCACTTTGAAACCACTGACAGGGGCACTTGCTAGTGCATTGAAAATACTTATCACATCAAAGTCTAGTGTCATGTTGCCAATTCTCTGCAGTATTTGGCACCATAAAGTATATAGGCATGTGGCTATATGACTGTATCCAGCAATGTAGTTCAGCCTATTCTAGTAATTGAATCTTATCAGGGCTGGGATTGGATACTATTTGCAGCTACATGTATATGGATATTGCCATTTGGATACTACAATGAAAACCATCATGTTCCAGCATACCTTGCAGCCTCTGTTTTCTGCTGATCTGAAGGGATATTGTGGGTGAACCCCCATAGCCAATCATCAGTTGATGGTAAAATTCCTGTGAAATTTCTTAATGAAAATTATAGTTGTATAAATATATATATAATATAATAAGGTTACTGACCTAGGTGTTCAAAAGTATTATATATTATAATACTTGTGAATTATAGTAATGTAAATATTATTACTGTATTTACTGTCTGGCGTGCACATGCATGAGGATATGGTTTCAGTTACTAGACTTTTGCCTGCTGTGAACTAACCTGCATGTTTACTTACTCAAATAATGGTACCTATAACATTCTAAGTATATTTTTCTGCTTTGTCATAACTCAATCTCTTTATTCATCTTATCTGTACTAAAAATGTTATCATTCTATTATCATTGTTTTATTTAACTGACTGGATAGATGAAGTGTATCAGTTCACAACTTCATATAAAAATTATATAATAAACATCTAGTCTCTGTTGATTTAAGCATGTCTTAGATGAATAAGCTACAAATGCCAATAACTTTAATATCCTTTCCACAGCCAGAAATTGAGCTTCAAGGAAAGAGTACGCATGGCAAGTCCTAGAGGTCAAAGTATAAAAGGAAGACAAACATCAGTTGGAGATCGACGTTCCCCTAGCACTGATGCAACCTCAGAAGCAAGTCCTACAAAAGTACAAAAAAGCTGGAGCTTCAATGACAGAACAAGATTCAGGCCTTCTCTTAGACTAAAGAGTTCACAACCCAAGCCCGTGACTGACAGTAAGGATATTTGCTTTTTCTACTACCAAAGTTGCAGTGTGAAATATATTGACTAATAATATATTCATTTGACATATTTTAGTTTAAAATAAAACATCAGAATATCACGTATTTACTTCATAGACAAATTAATAAAAATAGAGAAATTTATTTTACAGAAGGATTGCCACCTCGATCTCTCCCTAAACAATGACCTCTGTACAGGTTATAAACTACAAAGCTCTCCTATAGAAGTCAATCTGGGTATTTATCACGAGATGTGCACCAGATGTTTTGAGTGTTTCTTGAGTAGGATTTCTCATTTTCTACATGTTTGAAGTATCTACATATAGGTTATGCTGTCACCAGAGCAGAGAGACTGGCAAGTTTTTCATAGGATATTATAGTGGTTGATATTTTGTACATTTTCAGTAGCTTGGATCCCTTATGGGAACATGATTTTGTAAATGAGGCTTTGATTGAGGTATTTCTCCTGTCTGCAATATTTGAAGGGATTTTCCCCTACAGTGCGTAAATAAACATCTGTCTTATAGGGGTTTTTAGCCTTCCTCTGGATCGCTGTAGAAGTTTTGGTTGGAACTAATGGACCCAACTCTGTATGCAACCATATATACTATGATATTGGGGCAGATTTACTTACCCGGTCCATTTGCGATCCAGCGGCGCGTTCTCATCACTGGATTCGGGTCCGTCCGGGATCTATTAAGGCAGTTCCTCCGACGTCCTCCAGGTGGCGCTGCTGCGCTGAAGTTCCCTGGAACGCACTGGAATACACCCAGCTGGGCCGAGTGAAGGTAAGTGCAAGCTCCGCGACCCATTTTTTGTTTTAAATGCGGCGGGTTTTCCGAATCAGTCGGGTTTTCGTTCAGCCACACCCCCCGATTTCCATCGCGTGCAGGCCAGCGCCGATGCACCACAATCCGAACGCGTGCGCCAAAATCCCCGGGCAATTCAGGGGAAATCGGCGCAAATCGGAAATATTCGGGTAACACGTCGGGAAACCGCGAATCGGGCCCTTAGTAAATGACCCCCATCATGTTGTGAGGAAATTGTGTAGCTTCGGAAAATGGCTGCACCATGACTTAAATTTGAAAGTAAATTTGTCACGTAAAATGGTCAGCTGTAAAGTGACATGTCACAAATGTATATCACTTTGTTGCTGCATAACATCATCACATGCAACATTTTGATAATATTTTGTGCAGTTACCTTAACAACCTCAAAAAGTTAGAGGAAACCTTGTCACAGATTCAGTAATAGATTATAATATGGGATGTTTGGACGACAGCTTGGGAACCAAGGCTTCCAGTGGATATATGGCCACCCAAACTTTTCGCCAAGTTTGATACTGCCCTGTAGAGATAATAAGTAGAGGGGCTCCAACTTCTGAATTCCTCATACATATGTGCCCACTCTTGACACATATGTATATAAAGTCCTTCCAGGTATTAAAACTGCTTATCTGAAAGGGGGCTAAAGGGACAACCCACTTTCCTAATAACCAAGGCTTCTAGGGGATCCATGGCCACCCAAACGTTTCACGAAGTTTCATACTTCCCTGTAGAAATAATATCTACAGTATCTTATAAGGGCCGTAAATGTCAAACAAATAAAAAAAAATTACTTGACATTGTTGCTTCTGTTCACGTCAATGGTTGGGGGTACTAGTTAATAGTGCGGCAAACTATAGTATTTTGTCAGAAATCTTAGTGAATGGACCAAGGCAAAAGCGTGAAAAGAGTTTTAAATCTTCAACTTTTCTTTAAGCTGATGCATCTTGCTCTAAGTGTAGCTGCCAAAATATTTTCTCAAGTGAAAGATCATTTGTCACTTCATCAAATATCCTGAAGTCTTTGCATAAGCCAACAAGGAATAACAGCCAGAGATACTATTTATAAGTTAATCTACTGCTAGGATCTAGTATTTGTAAGATGAAGAAAAACTTGTATATTGTAGGGTGTTTTCTCAAAACGGCACAGAGGACAAGGATGATTCATGATGACCCAAAAAATAAATATATTTATGTTTATTGATTTAAAGTAGATCTACTTTAGATTCCCTAAATGTAACTAATTCCTTTTTATTATTGAAAAAAAACTATATAAAACATATCCCTTAGTTTCATTACTTACCTATATTTTATTGCTAATTACCTGCAGAGGTTACTGGGGAATTAAGTAGCCTTAGTTGACTTCAGGGCTAAGGCTCAGCAGAGCTGCCGCCCCTACACATCCATGCTGCCTGTGAATGCTGCAGCACAATCCATGCAGGCATAGTGGCTCCCGGCTCCTAGCCGGCTCAATGAAGCCAGCAGGGGACCACGAGCTTCTGCACATGTGCAGAGCTCCCCTCTTGCCAGCGTTGCGCCAAAAGCCACTGCAGCTTCACGGAGCCATGTTACAGTGTTAACAGGTGGCATGGACGCACAGGAGTCCGTTATCTCTGCTGGTCAGTGAATACCATCTTCTTAGAATAGGAAATGCTCAGACAAGCAGGAGATTGACCTAAATTGTCATCCAAATTTTAATAACTCTGGCAACTCTATGTACAGCCCCCACGGTTGTGGAGGTATCAATCCCAGTTTCTGACAATTATAATCTGTTTGGTCAGAAAGGAGGAGCTGGGGCGGGAGGTGTGTTCACACGCATTAAAGGAAATCAACCACTTAAAAAAACAAAAAAAAATAGAAATACTCACCCCTGCGTATTAAGACTAGCGACAGACAGCACTGGGGTCAAGATGAAGATTAGCATAGGTGAGTAGTTCAAGGTTTTTTTTTTGTTTTTTTAAGGGTTTGATTTCCTTTAAGCTAATTCTGTTCACATTGGGGGTCATTTACTAAGGGCCAGATTACTAAGCAACAATGTCAAGTAATTTTTTTTTATTTGTTTGACATTTACGGCCCTCATAAGATACTGTAGATATTATTTCTACAGGGAAGTATGAAACTTCGTGAAAAGTTTGGGTGGCCATGGATCCCCTAGAAGCCTTGGTTATTAGGAAAGTGGGTTGTCCCTTTAGCCCCCTTTCAGATAAGCAGTTTTAATACCTGGAAGGACTTTATATACATATGTGTCAAGAGTGGGCACATATGTATGAGGAATTCAGAAGTTGGAGCCCCTCTACTTATTATCTCTACAGGGCAGTATCAAACTTGGCGAAAAGTTTGGGTGGCCATATATCCACTGGAAGCCTTGGTTCCCAAGCTGTCGTCCAAACATCCCATATTATAATCTATTACTGAATCTGTGACAAGGTTTCCTCTAACTTTTTGAGGTTGTTAAGGTAACTGCACAAAATATTATCAAAATGTTGCACGTGATGATGTTATGCAGCAACAAAGTGATATACATTTGTGACATGTCACTTTACAGCTGACCATTTTACGTGACAAATTTACTTTCAAATTTAAGTCATGGTGCAGCCATTTTCCAAAGCTACACAATTTCCTCACAACATGATGGGGGTCATTTACTAAGGGCCCGATTCGCGTGTTACTTGAATATTTCCGATTTGCAACGATTTTTCCTGAATAGCCCCGGGATTTTGGCGCACACGATCGGATTGTGGCGCATCGGCGACAGAATGCACGCGATGGAAATCGGGGGGGCGTGGCCGTACAAAAACCCGACGGATTCAGAAAGTGTCGCTCTACACACGCTTACCTTCACCCAGGATAGCTTGGTGAACTTCAGTGCATTCAGATGGTCTTCAGCGCAGCAGCCACACCTGCCTTAGTGAATCGCGAATGGACCGGGTAAGTACATCTGCCCCATTGTGTTTACAAAAATGCAATGTTACAAATTGCAAAGTGACAGGGATGCAAACTCGATGGAAACGTGAGCACAGTGTAAACGCAAATGAATTGTAAACACACATACAGTGTAAACAAAAATGCATTGTTAACACACATGCAAACGTTATGCAAGTGCAATATAAACACAATGTAAATGCCATGCAAAAGTAAAGCAAACGCAGTGTAAAGACCATGTAAAAGTCACTTTAATGTAACTTATGTGAATTGCAAACATACAACATAAAATTCCCGCAAACGCCACGTAAAATGCAAATGCAACGTAAATACAAATGTGACATAAATGCACCACGTAAACAGCACGTAAACACAAGTATAAATGAGACTCAAACACCACACAGAGTAAACGCGATATAAACACAACATAAACACAAATGGCAGGTAAAGCATAAATGTGACAAATGCATATGCCACATAAGCACAAACACCACATAAATAATTGCCAAGTAATTGTGAATGCGAAGTGAATGAAAACGCTGCGTAAACACCACCCAAATGCTGCATAAGAGTAAACGTGACACAAACACTGCGTTAGTGTAAATGTAGGGCAAATGCCACTGTCCTATATTGTGAGTGACATATGCCCAGATTATGCTTGGAATATAGAAGGCCTTGCTTCCCAGCAGGATCACAGTAATTATAAGGAAAGAGGGTTTTAGGCTGTATTCACCCATAGCGTTTCAATTTCGTTTTTTAACCACACAATCCAAACACCACAAGGAGCAATATCATATGCATTTCCAGTAAAATACATGCAATCAGTCATGAGCACCTGCTGTCTTGCATGTAAACACTGCAAAAAGACTGGGTGCTCATTATTGTTTGCAGAAGGACAAGCCCCTCCCCATTCAGATTTCATTTCAAAACATAATTTAACCAGAACCTCTAAACACAACTTTAGGACAGATTTTCCAGAATCTGTACCAAAAAAAAATGTGTACCAAAATCTGCAGAGGGAACATTAAACTGATTTAAGTATGTGACTTTTTGGGCAACAGGAAGGAAGAAAGTTGGTGGCAGGGATAGATTTCCTTTAACCCCTTAAGGATGCAGTCCCATTTTTTGGATTCTAACCTGCGTCTCTTTATACGGTTATAACTTTTGAACACTGTTACTTATCAAAGCGATTCTGAGATTGTTTTTTCCTCACATGTTGTACTTCATTTTAGTGGTAAATTTTGGCTGATAAGTTTTGCGTTTATTTACAAAAAAAAAAAGAAAAAATGATTAATTTTTAGAAAAATTTGCCATTTCCGAAATTCAAAATCACCGCGTTTTCAGGCAGATCGATTTACCATCTAAATAACTTGCCGAATAACATTTCCCATATGTCTACTTTACACTTTCATAATTTTTGAAATGTTTGGATAATTTATTTTGACGTCACGCGGCTTACAAATCGAATAGCGATTTTCCTAATTTTCAGAATTGACTATTTTGGGGATAAATACTGTTTGAAATTAAATTTTACATACAAACCCTAATGTGGGGAAAAATGTATCATTTTTGCATCGCTGTCTTCCAAGTGGCATAACATTGTTACGTTTTTGGCTACAGAGCTGGTTTATGGCTTGTTTTTTGCGGGACATGTTGTACTTTGCAGCAGTATCATTCTGGAGTAAATATGTTTTGTTGATCACTTTTTATTGCATTTTTAGTGGGATATAATAGGTAAAAATCATAATTTTTGGCGGGTTTTTAACGTTTTTTTTACGGCGTTCATCATATGGGTTCAATAGTTATTTAGTTTTATTCTATGGATTGTTACGGACGCGGTGATACTATATATGTGGGGTTTGTGTTATTATTTAGACTTTTTTGAGCATTATATGTCTCTTTATATGTTTTGGGGCTTATGGGCATTTTTAGTGATTTATAAACTTATTTTTTATTGAAAAACATTTTTTTTTACATTTTTTACTTGATCCACCATGGGACATCTGATTGCTTGTTCATGATAATACTCTGCAATACTGATGTATTGCAGGGTATTAGCAGTGTCAGCATATGCAGATGCATAGACTGACACTTTGCCTTTAAGATGACGTCACAGACGCCATCTTAAAGGCACTGCCTTCAGGCTTCTCTGTTGTCCCGATCAGACCCCAGAGGTGCTATAGCAGCAATCGGCGACCCCGAAAACGGCGGGGGGGGGGGGGGTCGATCGTGGGGTAAAGACCCCCGGAAGGCACGTGGGTTGCAGCAGACTTCATCCTCGTCAGACAACGATAATACTCAGCAATACTGATGTATTGCAGGGTATTAGCAGTGTCAGCCTATGCAGATGCATAGGCTGACACTTTGCCTTTAAGATAACATCACAGACGCCATCTTAAAGGTACTGCCTTCAGACTTCTCTGGGGTCCCGATCAGACCCCACAGGTGCTATAGCAGCGATCGGCGACCCCAAAAACGGCACGGGGGGGGGGGAGGATCGTAGGGTAAAGACGGTCGCGTTGACCGCGGCATTTAACGGGTTAAACACTCCGACCGCGGGTGTTAGCCGGGGATGTCAGCCGTAGATTACCACTGACATCCCGCGACCCCCGATGCCGGTTCGGCTCCTGTGCAGAGCTGAACTGGCATTGTCTCTGCGCAGTAGCTGTACTGCGCAGAGCGCTATTCGCGGGACTCAGCGCAGTACAGCTACGGCGCAGAGCGCTAAGGGGTTAAGCTAATTATGTTCATATTGGGGCTCATTTACTAAGGGTCCACTGACCGCACTATCGTCGAAATATCCGACAGTTTCAGATGTGGGCCGCATTTAGAAGGGGATTGTGCCGGACGTGATCAGATTTTGGCGCATTGGCGCCAGCTTTCAACCGACAGAAATCTGGGACGATCCAACGGATTCAAACTAAGCACGGGATTTAACATTCAAAATTGTGTCGCAAGCCAAGCATTTACATGCACCGGGAAGAAGAAGGTGAACTCCGGCGGACCTGAGCAGGGAGCGCCACATGCAGGATCTCGAGCACAGGATCTACGTGGGTCGCAGTAGACTTCATCCTCGTCAGACAACGCACCTTGGGGATCGCACACAGATCAGGTAAGTAAATGTGCCCCATTGTGTTTACAAAAATGCAATGGTACAAATTGCAAAGTGACAGGGATGCTAACTTGATGGAAATGTGAGCACAGTGTAAACGCATACGCATTGTCAACACACATGACAGTGAAAAGAGATCAAAAGTAGTGAAATGCATAGAGGAACACAGTGTTCTATTAAGCCTGTGGTTGAGATATAAACATGTTGGCATGGACTGAGCAGAATGAGCAGTTCCAGTCACTACATATAAGCTGCTGTCTGTGTAAAAATCATACAAGCAGCAGCTACACAACTTCCTGAAATCCTCCTCCCATAGAGTAAGTAGAGACAGGGCAAAAACTTATATCATGCCTGCCTACTGATGCAGTTCTCTGGTGTTCATCTCCTCTTCTTCAGGCTACAGTCACGTTGGTATGTCGAGGAGAGAAGCAGAGGGGTGAGCTGTCACATACTTCCTTGGCAGGGGAAGCATGGTTTACTATGTTAACTGTCAGCATCTGCTCGAGACTGCAGAGCCCTGACAATGTCAGGTTATCACATTGCTCCCAACATTTCTGGAAGGGAAAGAGGGACAAAATGGCGGCATGCGCAGAGATTTCCTCTGAGCCACACCCCAATAACATGCTGGTCACGCCCAAAATTTTTACCATAATAATAATCAACGTCTCAATAATAAAAATAATATTAAATACATTTTTGCCCTGCCTGGACTCAGTGGTTCACTTGCCATAGAGAGACAAAGCCTCTAACCACTAGGCTATGGACTCAGTGAATGACTGTCAGTGGTTTGTTTGTAACTAAGAGCTGTTACCTGTTAATGTTACAGTGTGACACAGACTTAATGCCCTGGTATAGAGAGAGGGATTTTCTCAGAGATTATTATTGTAATTATTATTGTAATTAACCCCTAGTTTTCAGATTAATGACCAGACTCGATTTTTCAAATCTGCCCCACGATAATTGGTTATAACTTCGGAACACTTTAACATATCTAGGTGATTTTGAGAATTGTTTTTTTCGTGACACACTGTACTTCATGTTAGTTGTAAAATCTAAGTGATAAGTTTTGCATTTCGGTCTGAAATAAAGTGCAAATTTGGCAAAAGTTTGTAAAAATTCTTCATTTTCCAAGTTTATAATGTTCTGTTTTAAAACTACCCAAAAAGCTTGATAATTAACATTTACGGAATGTCTGCTTTATGTTGAGATGATATTTTATGCGTCCTGTCATTTTTCTAGGATGTTATGAGGCGCAGAACTTTAGGTGCAATTTTTCTCATTTTCATGAAAATTGCCAAAACTCACATTTTGAGGGACAACTCAGCTTTCAAGTGACTTTGAAAGGCCTAAATAATAGTAAAACCCCATAAATTACCCCACTATAGAAACTTCCCCCTCAACATATGTAAAACAACTTCTATTGAGTCTATTAACCCTTTAAGTGTTTCACATTGGTTAAAACAATATGGACCTGCGATTTAGAAATTTTAGAATTTTTGGGAAAATACATTCATTTAGGCCAAAACTGACCATTTCATAACCATTAAATGATGAAACGCTCTGCAACATTTGATGCCCAATCTCTCCTGAGTGTACTTATACCCCATATTTGGTGGTAAACTGCTGTATGGGCGCACGGCCGGGCGTAGAATGAAAGCAGCGCTATTCACAGCAGATTTGTATTGTCACATTGTACAAGCTATAAATTCAAATTTTTTTGGTAATGTGAACATATGAGGCTAATTATTTGCAGGATGAGATACAATGTATAGATAATTAATTTTGGGGGGGTCTAAAGCTTATTCATGAGATTTTATCAACTATTTCAAGGGGGACACAAACAAAATCATCAATTTTTATTTTGGATTTTTAGCACTTTTTTCCCCCGCTCAACGTAACGTAAAAATAATTTTTTACCTTTAGTCTCCGGTTCACTATGATTTCAGTGATACCTCATTTATCTTTGCTCAATTTTGCTAAATTCTTTGCTCAATTTTACTGAGCAAAACCAATATTGAAGGAAATCACATTGTTTTAACTATCGACAACTTTTCAGGGCTGCCATAACTTCTTTATTTTTCTGTTGTCAGATCTGGTTGAGGGCTTATTTTTTGCGAAAAGAGTTTTCAGTCATATCATATTAGGGAACGTTTCTTTTTTTGAAAATTTTTGAAAAGTTGTATATTATGGGAAGTTTTTCATGTTTTTCTTTTTAGGTCGTTCACCGAGCGGGTTCAATATTGATTTAGATTTATTGTACAGATTAATATGGACGCGGTGATACCAAATATGTACTTTTTTGTGTTTTATATACTTTATTTGCATTTTATGTGTAACTGGGGACATTATGGGACTTTTATTTTATTTATTTATTTAATCATATTATAAAATGACTTCTTTCTACTTCTTGGCTTGAACAAGCGTTCATCCGATCGCTTTACACTGCAATACAGTGCTGTGCTCAGTTACATACAGCCAGGAGGCAGAACCCGGCGGGGACCGAAGCCGATGGCCTCGGGGCACTCGCCAGACCCCGGGGCTGCGGTAGTAGGAATCGGATCCCCCGGTAAGCACACCAGGGGGTCCAGAACACAGTGGGGACACTTACACACGCCGCATTCATGCTTGACCATGGCGTGCAAGGGGTTAAACACCCGGGATCAGAGTTTTTACGATGCTGGGTATTAGTGCCGGGTCTGGGCTGTTCACAGCCCGACACCGGCACCAGATAGATCCAATGTCCCAAAATCTTCTTCTGATGTGCCACCATTGAAAGGCATTGCATCAGAAGAAGTACCCTTAATGACCGATATAGAATCCCGATACGGCGGTCATTAAGGGGATAATGAGATAATTATTATTATTATTAATTAATAATAATTGTCTCCATAATAATAATGAAAAAATTATAATAATTTTCTCAATAAATACAATAATAATCTGTGAGAAGATTCCTCTTTCTTTACCAACACATGGAGCCTGTGTCACAGTGTAACAGTAACAGGTAACAGCTTTTAGTTACCAAAAATCCACTGACAGACATTCCCTAAGCCCATAGCTTAGTGGTTAGAGCCCCTGTCTCTCTCTCTATGGCAGGTGGAGCTGTGAGGTCTGAGTTCAAATTCCAGGCTGGGCAGAAATGTATTTAATTAATTTAAATAAGAGCTTGTGTCTGGGGAAGCCCTAGGTAGACACCATATATGGCCAGATGGTGATGTCTCCCTGATGACGTGGTCCCTGCTCTCCGCTAACTTGACACATCTTTCAAAAGGATTCCCTGCCTCATGTCTGTAGAAGCCATTCAGTACTATGAGTTCTGGCTTTGAAAGGAAATACTATGCGGACACAGAGTTGGACAACCCCAGCCAGCGCGGGACCTGGAGGGAATATCCGGGACAATCTCCCAGCTGCCCGTGATGTGGGGCAGAGGTAAAAATATACTGTCCTTGCAAATCCTGGACGGTTGGGATCTATGTTATCATACGGACACTTTGAAACAACCTTAAGCCACGGGTCCTGGACAACAGCCCTACCCGCTTATATGATCATCCTCCATTGGTGGTAAGAGACCAAGTCATTAGGGAGAAGTTCATTACTGTTACATAGGAGGTCAGGAATGGTGGGTGAGGGTCCACTGGAGGGTCTCCCAATGAATACTTGGACTTATGGGCTAGGCCTTGCCTTAAAGAGAACCTTACAGGCAAATTAACCACCCACTATCAGGCACAGCCACACACCCCACACCCCCAGTGCTTGACAGACAGCCTGTATAATGATGTGACACTCCTGATGCTGGCTGCCATGTCCCCTGCAGCCCATTTCTGTATGAGATACTCCTATACACATGACTCACAGCCTCTATATTGATGTGACACTCCTGGTGCTGGCTCCTTTATGTGCTTCCTGGTTCTGGTTGCCATGTCCCCTGCAGCCTGTGTGTGTATGAGATGCTCCTATACACACAACTGCAACTTGTAACAGTTTTATGAGCCTTACATTCTGCTACTCCTATACACTACTTGTGTAGCTGATGTCTGTGTCTTTCAAACAAGCACTAGCTATGCTTTACTATACATTACACAGAGACATGTGTAGGTGGAAGAGAAGAGATGGGTAACAGGGGTGACATCGATAGAGGAAGCCACAGCGCGCCAGGAAATCCAAAGTATAAAGGCTTTATTTACATAGAAGGCATAAAATTCGCGACGTTTCGATTCGCAATGAATCTTTCTCAAGAATGAAAAACATGGCCGATATAGGCCCATATATATACACAGGTGTGTGATGACATCATTTCCTTTACTTTAGTGATGCAATATGCAAAACATACGAAAGTGAAAATATATACAAATGCAGAATATTACAGTGCAATAGTGTACACGAAGACGTTTTAACAATTCATATCAGTATAAATATGTAATTAGCATATCTCATGTGAATTATATATAAAAACAGCGTGTCAGTGTCCAATTCCATGCTCGATTTGTATACGCATGCGTGGCTATTCTCGTAGTCATGGCGATCAGAGTTGGCCACGAGGTCCGTGTATGTAGGACAGCCTCCTTTCTGCTGATCATGTGACTGTCTTACGAACTCCTGATATAGCTACGAGATTCCAGTTATGTAACAACAAGTGGGTATAGTCACTACAAGCTTAAAGGGGTTATCCGGGTTTAAAAAATTTTTTATGTCCGGGCTGGGGAGGGCAATTTAAACATAATAAACATGTACTTACCTCCTCCGGTGCTGCCGATGTCCCACGCCGCGGCCCGTCTTCTCCGTGCGCCGGTTTCATTACACCGGCGCACAGGGAGCTTCCGGCCGGCCGGAAGCTCCCATGCGCACCATCTCCCAGCGCTTACAACGCTGAGAGATAGGGACGCATGGGAGGAGCCGTCCACATCGCGGACCGGAAGCTCCCTGTGCGCGGCTTCCGTGCCCCTGTTTGTTTACAGGGGCACGGATCGAAGTGACCGCGGCGCGGGACATCGGCAGCACCGGAGGAGGTAAGTCCATGTTTATTATGTTTAACTAGCCCTCCCCAGCCGGGCCATAAAAAAAAAATTTAAACCCGGATAACCCCTTTAATAATACGAGGAATAAAGAGGAGAGTTATCAACTTCATGACCAGTATAACCCTAACCCTATCATAACCCTAACCCTAAGACTAGACAGTACCACATCTCCTCGCAATTCCCCAACCAGTAACCCATATAGGTCAATGGTACCCAACGCTTATAGTGCATCCCGTAATTTGTGCCAAATTTGTCCGAAAACACGGACCGGCCACCATGGACGGGTAGTGTGCTAGCTTATTTGTACTCGACCATCAGTCACTCATACAGATGTGTACCGTCCTAGGTTCTTAGCACCAAACTACATGAACTCACGTACAGGTTTTGGATTGCTGTCTTTCCTTCCCTCTAACAGGGGTGACATCACTTTCTCTCTCCATTAAAATAATAAAGAAAATAAAGAAAATATGATTTGAGAGTGATTGATGTATGAATTAACTACATAAAGGCTGGGATGGAATCCTTGTTAACTGCTCTAACAGTTAGTAGTGACAGAATTAGTTATAGAGACCCAATTACAGGTGTTCTTTAACTATGAAACTGGGATGGGCCCATGCCTGGAAAGCAGCCCCCACCCAGGGCCGGCTCGGGCAAGTGCCAGGGCCGGCCCGGGCATTCCCGGGCAAGAGCCAGGGGCCCAGAGCTGCAGGGAGGCCCACATAAGGCTGTAAATAAGGAATCCATGAGGTTGAAGGGGGCTGTATCTAATGAATCCACAGGGTGTGAGGGGGGCTTTATATAAAATACCCACGAGGGGACTGTTTGGAATGATAAACTAAAGAAAATTTTGGGGAACAGGAGACTGTTTGAGTTTCAGAATTTTTAATGTCGTCACGTGAGTTTACTGCTAAGGGGTCTGTTGAGGCTCGGTCACCCAGGGGCCTAATGAAACCAGGAGCCCATCAACCTGTTCCGAAGTAAAGAGCAGCATATTTAAGACTGGCTTTGAGGGATAAATCCTTCCCTCGCTTAAGTTGGACAACTTTAATGTAAAATTAAGCTCTAGAACTTTTAATTCTTTCTGTATACATCCTCTATAGCATATTTTGATAATCCTGACTAGGATTTATCACTTACAGTAAGCTTCTACTGTCTATATTCTATATTCTACATTAGTGAATATATAAGATACATATCTGTTTGTGAAGCATTCAGTACATTGCATTTCTTCAAAGTGCACATATCTATAAGCTCTAACATTTATACTAATCAAGATATAATCTTGGCCTCTTTTATGATAGCACTCAGCGCATGATGAAGGAAAGAGGAATGACAAGGAAACATTACATGCAGTGGATAGTATTTCATTCTGATTACTGGAAAGCTTGAAAGAAAATCAAAATTCATTTCCTTCAGAAAATGTTTGGTAGAGGTCATGCTGATATAATTTTAGCACTATTTTAGCACTATGATACTCGGTATGGTACAGCTGTTAGGCTGGGTCCACACTCTGTTTTTAAATTCACCTGTAAGAATACATCAGGAGGATTCCTGACCTTTAATTCTTCTTCTAGTTGTACGTGCATCTTGGTATTATAATTCCTAGTGCCTCTCCAGTTACAGCAGTGAATAATTTCAGACCAAACTAGGGTAACTGACCTAAAAAAATGTTGGAAAACAAGAAAAATCCTGTCTCATGAGGGAGATAAGCTCACTTGGCTTATTGCAGCCGAGGTCGCTACCATCCGCATGGATGATAATGACCACTAGGTCCTGAGAACTGCAGATGATCTGCACTGGCCGCATGGCGCGTATATAACACTAATGCACACATGCATCTGTAAGCCCCAGGTTTAGATCGCATGGACAAACTGCTGCTCTATGTTCCACCCAGTGAACAACAAAAATGGCCCACACTCCAAATATGCTTGCAAGGTCCTGAAAAAATAACGAGTAAAAAATATGGAAGGGAAAAAAGGGGGAATATTAAAACAGAGGATTAAGATGGGGACAGATATAGGTTTTGAAACAATTGGACTTCCATTAGAATTCACTCTTCATCTAAATTTACCTAGCTCTTTTTTAGGTGCTAAGCCCAGGGGGGAAAGGGGTCAGCCATCCTGCCTAAAACCACTTTTTCATTAATTTTTTCTAGGGCTAGCGAGGGATTTTCATGATCGGAAAATAGGTTGCTACATTAACCCACGACCTAGGAGGGATGATGAGTAATGTAAAAGCTGGAACAAACCATCCTCAAGAAGCCTTACTTCCTTGGATATAGGTTTAGTCAGGGAGTTAGTCTGTTCAATGGTGTTCCAAGACTGGGCGGGGGGAGGGGGGTTACCTGCGAGATACTGCTTGTTGCGATGGAAGCAACACAGGGCTGAATAATTGCCTCCACAGATTGAAAATTTGTGTCTGAATTTGCATGAGGTGTAGAATCTGTAGTGGCCTTCATTGTATAACCAGCAGGTTCCAGTTGGTTTGTGTACCACAGGGTTAAACTGAGTCTTCCACGGGGTGGGCCTGGGAACTGGGGGCACTGGGAACACTCCGCTAGGATAAGCTGTAACCAAACGTTACGTCACTTTTCACGCACAACCTATATTGGGATTAAGAGGGAAGCGGCAACAAAATTCTATGTTGTACCGTCACCAAGCCAAACCCCCATGAAGCTTAAAAGCACTGAGCATTGTGTCCCAGTAAAAAAAAGGGCAGGGGCAGAGGCTGGAAACTTTTGCGTGATTATGGAATCAAGGACAGCAAAAGCCTGCAACCAATTGTGAAGTGTTTTAGAAATTTTGAGTTTCTTTTCTGAGCCCTTTTGAGCAAACCAACATGTAAGTGTGCTTGGTTTACAATCCTTCATCCCCGTAGTAGATTTCCTTTAATACTTAGATTTTAAGCCTTTTTTTCTTCTTCCATTACTGTAGCCCTATAAGAACTTATTTTTTACAAACTGACCCCATGCTGCAGGTAAATCTCTGTCAGCAGGAAGGAGGATAAGGAAGGGGGGAAGAGTTGTTGGAAGCACTGAAGTAAGATAATAAAAATGACACAAGGACTCAGACAGCCACGTAAACATTTTGCTTGTAGGGAGCATATAAATTAAAAAGTGAGTGGAACTAGTAATTTTACTTGGGAATTAGTATTAAAAAGGCTATGGAAACGCATCAATAGATGAAAATGTGAAATCCTAATGACAGGTTCACTTTAAAAATCCCCCAGTAGTCAAAAGCTATGGGAAAGATGGTAGCGAAAAATTTGTATATACGGCATGTCTGCCCTTTTTATATCAGGAAAAGAATTTCAGCTGAGGTTTTAAAAGCCTTTTCAAATCCCTTGTTCTAATAAATGTAGGAAAAGAATGCATACAGTTATGACATAGTTGATATAAATTCTGACTTGTAATCTTCTTAGGTTATTATACTGCTGTTTCCTTTCAGTGTATTCATTGTTGCTCTTTGGCATTTTTCATCTGTACTGCCAGATGCTTTCTACTGTAATGCTTCATGTTTAGATCAGCCACCAAAGAATACATTAGTTAAAATGTAGGATTTTTTTTTTCATCATTACCTTTCTTTTATCTATATTGCATAGCTTGTTTTCCTATTTTCACAACGCAAGTTTAACTAAGATTTTCAATTAGCATTTTTTCCTGCTAAGGATTTTCACCACACTGTATACATATAGGGTTACATGTATTGCCAAGTTACACAAAACTAGAAGGAAAAGCCAGGTATTTTCAACTAGTAAACAGATGGTATTGTAAATATGGTTAAACTGACACTACTACACGCAAGATTAGACTGGCGTGATAGTCCCACTGCTTGCAACGAGTGTTGTCAAGAAACACTGAAAAACATTACTGAATAAGGCAATGCTGGTAAAACACAGATGCCAAAGGCATACATAAATCGTCCATGCCACATAAAATATAGTTCCAGTTTTTTTTTTCAACTCTTACATGAGTAATTACCAATATAGACACAGACAAAACGGTTCCTATTACCAAAAAATGGAGCTGCAATCTCATTAACTTCATATGCCATCTAAACATACTATACATACAAATGGATAAACCATGCCCCCCTATCTGACTAACCAAACAAGTATGGATCATCAAAAGCTATTACTTTCTTCTTTCTTTGTACAGTCTTAAGTGAACCCAGGGTTTGATACTTTAATTTCTTCTTCTCATTACCCTAAACTTTTATATACTTTTTTTTTTTATTGCACAATCACTTATTCCTCCCTAATGCACAATGTCCCTGTGTCTTTGTCTCTCCTTCTCTGCTCCATCTCCTTCTCCCTTCATAGACACATAGGGAGACATTTATCAGGGCTTCCATGCCAGAAAGCTGGCGTAGAACATTCACCTTGGACGTTTGCTACGCCAGGTAGCAGTTTAGCGCTGTGTTGGCCCCCGGCAGCCAACTGCTGGATACATTGGCAGGCCTAAACTTCCTGATGTAGCTGGTGTCACCGGAAGGCGGAGCTTCTATCATACTTCGGAATAAGATAAATCTCCCCCATAAAGTGCAAACTGTTTTCATAAGATGTAAGCAGTAATAAGTTGAGCAGGTAAGATAAAGGTTAATAGGAGTTGATAGAGACATGTTCCTGTGATAAGCTATTTAACCTTTCTTACATTCACCTGAACTATCAATTTAGTTACTTTTCAATGCCTTAAAGGATGTTAATGCACGTCCAAGTTGGTGGGTAATTCCCTGCACTGCTATCACCCTGAAAACAGTCAATAGTGACAGCAGTGCGATCCTGGCTGTTTAACTCTTAAGGTACCATGGTCAAACATAATTGCAGGCTGACTAATACATTGCCTCATGGACAGTTAGCGTTACAAGACCTTCTAACTTTGAAATTTTATGGATAGGAACGGCAGCTAAAGAGGTAAAAAACATGAACCAATGGGGCTTTATCTTACATTTCTAAAAAGTGGTGAAAACTTTAAAATGGAGATATATTGGTAAATTACTGAATATTCAGCATGAACACATACACATACATTGCAAAAACATGAGGTAAAGTGGCCAACAAATTTAAAGAGCTTTTCATAAGTTTATAAGTTATCCCCTGACCACAGGATTGGGGATAACAAAGTGATCAAAGAGGGTATGACTGCTGGGACCTCCAGCAATCACAAGAACAGGGTGGAGTGGTAGGTCAGGTGTACCAAGAGTGTCTACTCCATTCTACCCTATGGGAGAAGCCAGTACATGTTGATCCTGTCACCCCATCAGTAAGTGAGAATGAGATCCTTGTTCTCTGGCAGACCCTCACCGATCACCTTGGGACAGCCACTTTAGAACTAACCTTTAAACAATATGTTCTCTCATACTCTCTTTACACAGACATCACTATAAACATAAAATATCCAGTTTATCACTGCCACCCATTATTACTCTTTCATTAATGCACCCTTTCACAACAACTTTCTTCTTCTAGACTCCTTTCTCACTGATATCTATCTGTAATGAAGATTTAAGCCAGGCCCTTAATATACATGAGTGATTTACATCTTGAGTGCTAGAAGTGCTGAGAGACAAATCTAGAAAGTCAATGTTGAAAGCATTTCAATGTATCCACTTACTCAACAAATACAATATAGTGTTAGTGCAGCACAATAGTAATTGGACATAGCTGCATTCTACTATCCCAAAAGTTGTATATGAAAGTGATTGCAATGTTTTATTCAGGTGTCACTAGAAATGTGTGTTCTAGTCCTACAACCCTTTCCTCTGAATGGCAGAGTGTCACAGGAAATAGACCCCAACATTCTGATAATGATAGGAGGATTGAAGGATAGGTCATCAGTTTTGTAGTACCATAACACCGGTTGTAGCATATGTGGCATAAGTTTATAATGTTATCAGAAAATCAATTAAACTACAGTAGTTTTACTGTGGTATGTGGACTGTAATATAGGCCCCATGCATACAACCATATAAAAACGGCCGTATATACGGCCCGGAATACGGACCCATGCATTCCAGTGGGCTATACGGCCATCCATGTACATGGCCATATTGTCCACCGTACTTTACCGCAAACAAGCCATATAAAAATATAGAGCATGTCCTATTTTCCACCATATTTCCGTTCTGTACGGCCCATTGATAAAAATGGGAACAAAAATACAGGCTCAATACGTGCTGCATGCGACTGGGCACCGTATGCTGCCACATATACATGCGGTATCCAGAACCAGTGGGAGGTGCATTCTGTCGGCCAGCCAATAGTCAGCCATCCAACATCTGCCAGCCCACCTTACTTCTATACAGATATGGTACAGATGCAGTGCAATACGTTGATATAATGTTGCAATACGTCCCATATTTACAGCCAGAATACAGCCGTATATACAGGACAGAAAAGACCATACAGTTTTGTGTATGAGGCCCTAAATTGTGCAGAATCGCATAAAATTTTGAATACTTATCTTGAATACTAATCTCTACTCCTACACATGGATCTAATTTAGTGCACCTTTCTGCTTCTCCAAGCAAAGAAATAACAGTAGTTGTACTTCAACTAGAAGCACATTGCTAAACCTGACACGTCCCCATCGCTTCTGATTCAGCATGTATATTGTGCCGAATGGTGTGATAAAGCTTGCTCTACATTTGGTTAAAAGCTTTTTAATATTATATAATAAATTATATATATGTAACTTAAGGAAAAACATACAGTAAGCTCAGAACAAATGTTCTCATAAAAAAAGAGATGGTGGTGACTTCAAAATCCAAAGATCTGTTTGAAACAATAAGTCAGACATGCAGTCCTAATAAAAGAAAGGCTCCATCAAACAGGAATTGATTCTCTTGATACAGAAAGAATTAATTGAGACATATAATGTTGTTATTCATTTGTTACAAATATTGGTCTGCGGCACTATTTTAGCACCATGAATTTTTGGAGTTAGTATTTCTAGTTGTGTTCCTTTCACTCCTAATATTGTATTAGTAATTCATCATATTGGATAGAATGGTCCACAGAATTAATGTTTCACTGGTGCAGTAAATGCTGAACACAATATTAGCATAAGGAGATACTATAGTTATACTAAGAGTTCAATAGTTTGGTAGAAGGAAAATAAACTTATGTAATGATCTTTTAAAAATACAGTAAAAGCTCCCAAGTAACAAGTTGGTGGAACGAACTTCTGTTGAGTCCACTACGGAGAAATATTTTTCAGACAATCCAGAACTTGATTTTTAAAGCAGTGTGAAAATGTAAATCTCTCTCATAGGCTGGGTCAATTTTGAAGGTTACTGTGTACAATTGAACCATTTACTGAACATGTTTCAGCCTCAGCCTTTAAAGGCTTAAACTTTGAATTCACCTGAATATCTACTGATTTTATCTTTTTAGCTGACATCAACCTCGGAACAGAGGAAGTACATGATGACAAAGGGTGTCACTGCGATGTATCAGTAGAAGATCTTACCCCAGCTCTTAAAACCGTCATCCGAGCAATCAGGTTAGTAAAAAAAAAAATACAGGAATACTGTCACAGGGGCACATGTACCAAACTTTTGGCTTGGCTTTTTTTTTAAATTTTTGAGATTTGCGACTAATTTGCGAATTTATTTCAAAGTTCGCCATTGTCTAATTTTATGCAATGTTCCCTAAGTTATCTCCTGAATCCAGGTGAAAGTTGCGAAATGAGCTTGGAACTGACTGCGACTCTTTGCAATGTTTTAAAAGTCCCAAATTAACTAAAGACCAAACGTAACATGTATCAATAAGGAAAAAAAAATGCTAAGATACATCTGACCAGCTAAAAAGCCAAGAAAAGACCCAAAAAACAGATGGACAAAGTGCGAGTTATGGTACATGTACCCCACAGTGTATTTTATGCTATGAGGAGAATTCAGGATTATGGTCATTGAGTCTGTAAATAACATAAAGGTTGCTTTCCCACAGTCAAAAATTTTAACAATATGAGGTTGTAGATTATTTTAAAGAAAATTCTCAAATTTCAAACCCCTAGTGATGTTAACACAATGTTTAACCCTTTACTTCACAATTTTACTCAGTTGCTGTTTTAGCTCCTATTACTCAGTTATAGTCAGTGTAAAATTCCAGGGTGTAAGCGGGACTCTCTGAGCAGACAATGTGGTTAGATAATCATGGTACAGGTTTATATACATTTTAATTTACCTTCTGAATATTGTACAGGTATCTCACACATAGAAAAAGAGATGAGACCGATGAGAGATGAGATGATGACATTCATGAGATGCATATTACACACAATGACACTCTCCAGCTCTGCTACATCTTTGGTACACACAGTGTAAGATCTGATGTGCCTTCCTTCCCCTCCCTGGGATAAAGAACTTATCTGCCCATAGTTTGTAGCTCTCCTCATTATGTGATGTGTTGTTGTTAGCCAACAAGAAGTCAGTGAGTGTGAGCTTGTTCTGGAATGCAGCAGGGGAGGGTGCTAGAGGCAGGGAGCAGCTCAGCTCTTTCAGACAGAAAAGCAAGATGGCTGCCGACCCTAAAGTCAGAAAATACTGAAATTGTGTATACAAGGCATGATAGAGACATGTTGGAATTATATCTGTGAAATGCTGAACAATGAATTCGAGAATGTGTTAATTTGTTATCATGAGTACATTTGAGATACTTGTCTTCGTGAAAATACCTCTTTAAAGCATCCAACTAAAGCTTTACTTTAAAGGACATCTATCACCAGGATTAAGGATTATAAACCAAGCACACTGACACACTGGTGTGTACCCCCTCTGGCATGATATACTGTTCTTGTAGCTTCTTATGCCCTTGTTTTTAAGAAATAAAGGTTTTAAAAATTATGCAAATGAGCCTAAGAGGCTCATTTGCATAATTTCTAAAACCTAATTATCATAAAAACAAGGTCATAAGAAGCTAAAAGTCTCACTCAGAGACTTAAAGGGGTATTCTCACGAAGAAAAGATTCTTAAATGTACTCAGGATAACAAAATAACACATTCTCTAATTCACTGTTATTAACAAAAATACAGCATTTCACAGATATAAGTCCAACCTGTCTCTATCAGTCCTGGTGTACACAATTTTGGTTGCCCCTGGATGCGACCATTAATCTTCTGACTTTAGGGTTGGCAGACATATTGTTCTTCTGTCTGAGGCTGAGCTCTTCTCTGCTCTCCGCCTCTAGCCCCCACCCTTCTATTTCAGGTCGAGCTCACACAGACACACAATGACTTCCTGCGGGCAAGCAACAGCAGCATTGTGAGGTGAGTAAAGCTACAAGCGACAGGCAGATAAGATCATCTCTGATCTGTCTCATCTCTCTTTGCAAGTGTCAGATATTAGTAGAATGTTCAGAAGCTAAATAAAGGTGTATATAAATCTGTAATCTCACCACACAGCATGGGGGGATCATAATGGGGCAGATTTATCAAGTGTCTGAAAGTCAGAATATTTCAAGTTGTCCATGGCAACCAATCACAGCTCCCCTTTAAAATATTCATGAGCACTGGTAAAGTGAAAGCTGAACTGTGATTGGTTGCCATGGGCAACTGGAAATATTCTGAATTTCAGACTCTTGATAAATCTGCCCCAATGTGTCTGCATAGAGAGTCCTCGCCCAAACTCTGGATTTTTACACTGACCATCACTGAGTGATAGGAGCTAAAACAGCAATAAAACTGAGTAATATAATAAAGAAAGGATTTAAAAATGATCTTTATTGTGTAAACCTCACTAGAGGATTGAAATTTGAGAATTTTCTTTCATGGGCAAACCCCTTTAAATTTCTAGTTATGATGGTCCAATTCACATCCTGTCATAAGACCCCTGATTATTTGGAAGGAGATCATTCTCTTTACAAAGTTAACAACATGGATGTGAACTACATAAAGCCATCTTCCCTATTTAATCTACAAACATTATCTTTCGCTGGACATGTGAGACTAGAGGGATGCTGGTAAATGTGACTGACAGTTCCCTTAAAGCAGTGGTGGCGAACCTATGGCACGGGTGCCAGAGGTGGCACTCAGAGCCATTTCTGTGGGCACTCAGGTTATTAACCCAGGACAGAGTTCACCAGGATCAAATTCACCAAATCTTCCTGCAGTCCCAGGCAACTTAAGAGATGCTGCTCACTAAAACGACACTTTATTGGCTGTTTGGAACTGCAGGTAAAATTAGAAGGTGTGGACTGGGCTGCATTATCTTTGGAGGTCCTACTGCTGGGCAAAACCATTCTTCCTCTACAGAGAGACCTTGGAGAGTAACTACAATGAGAGTCTGAATTTGCCCTTCTTCTTTCAACTGTATTGGTGGCCTCAGGGGCTGATACGATTGAAAGATGTGGAAGAACAGGTAACAATAAATTACTGCTTAAAATGCCATGTTGACACTTCCTGGTAAATAAGTGGATTTTGGTTGTAGCTTGGGCACTCGGTCTCTAAAAGGTTCGCCATCACTGCCTTAAAGGAATTGAAAACGGGTGTAAGACATGACTGACTTTTGGTGTAAATCAAACATTTTAAAGTACAGAAAGTGCAGCATGCTTTATAGAATGATTTTGCTATTGATTGATATGAGTAAAGATTATGGCAGCAAACCCCAGAAATTATTTAGGCTAATATTAGTGGAACACCACATAGGTGTGTTAACCTTATGAAATGTGTTGTAATGTAATGTTGTTAAAAGGACAAACAAGTTTAAGAATTGTAATGGATCTTTTATAGAATTGGTATATCCTACAAATCTGAAAAGTGTAAAGAGTGCTATTTTTGAATGTGAGCATCTGCTCCTTAAAGCACTTCTGGGAACAAGCTATTTTAACTAGCATGTTTAATGTCAGCTTCATAAAAACTCATTAGGACATGTAATGATACTAAAAGCAGCTTATAAGTTTGTTAAAAAATGAGATAGAACTGTAACTTTGTTTTTCGACAAACCCCCCCTACCACCACTAATTTGTAGATTAATATCTCTGTTGCTGGAACAACTGGTTCAGTTAAGGCATGAATCAGCAATCCTCATACCTCTGGCATAAGGCTGAAGAGAGCACGCCTGCAGCCCTTGGCACTCTGGCAACCTGCCCAGTAATAGCTGAACGAATCGGTTCAGCTGAAGTCCATAAGAAGTCTGTAAAACAGACTTTTTCCATTGCCCCTCTCATAGCCTTCTTCACTATCGTTCCTTAGAGGCAAAGGTTCACCCATCTGCAAAAGACTGCATCTAAGAAATTTGAAGAACAATTTCAGAAAAATTTTCCTAAATTTAAAAGTCTTTTAATATCCTACCATAAACAGTATGTAATATCATCAAAATATTCTGAAAATATGGAGAAATCCATTGGTGCAAAGGCCGCCAGTCAATATTAGATGCTAGTTTTGAATAGGCACTTGGGTGGCACTGAATTAAAAATCAGCATGTTTATATTCTGAAAAACGATTGCGTAGGCTCAGTTACACTAAACTATGAAACTAAAAATCCACTAAAAAAGAGCCAGGACAGTTGCACAGCTAAAAAAATCTGCATCAAACAAAAATGGGACAAATTTCTATATTAAAACTGTGCTAGTAATTGATCTCCTCACTGCTCAGACTTAGGCCGCTTGCACACAAATGTTGTGGAGACGGATATCCGGCTGCACGATTTGCAGTTGGATATGCATTCCCTTAGACGCCTATGGTGCCCAGCAGCAGACACGTGAAAATTCAAGGGCAGACTTCAGTGAAAACAATAAATCTCTTTAATAAATAAGTCAAATTTTACAAAATATGCAAAGTTTTAGACCATATATTTATATCTACCAAATGAAGGACAGTAAACTTATCATCCAGGTTGCCCACCATATAGTGGAACAAATGTCTGGAGGTCTAAGCCTATTGCTTCAAAAAGACTACAAATTGTATGTGGGCAGCTATTACCTATTCTTATGCCCTACTATTCCAATGGCTATCTGCGTTAGAAAAACCTTTTGATTATGGCAAAGAGCCAAAACGCCTTAAAAGGGAGTTTGTTTGTCCCAGTTATTGTAATATTTTAACACTTTGCTTTTCAGATAAGATATATGTGCATATGTTGACCACCTTACATAATGATACTTTCCAGTTAAAGAAAATATACTGCTTTCTAAAAGCTAATGTCCCAGATATATTATTGTGTCTGCGCCAGTTTTTTGTTTACGTTTGAGTGAAAAAAGTGTCTTTGGATCTTACACATGTATTTATTATGTCCGTGCACCACAATGGTGTTGCAGTTGCATTTTGTCTGACACTTTTTAAAGCTATGCATCTAAAGTGGCCTGGTAGTGTGTATCCCTAGTTTTTGTCACATTTATTGCTGAGATGTGACACAATTCTGTCGCATGAAGCGAAGTGCACCATGAAAAAATAGGTGCAACTGTCTGTACATCTTTAAAACAGACAAGATTAACTAAAAGTGTGCAACACTATTAAATAATGTGGTGCAACTTGCACAAACAAAGTGCAAACTAAATCTATTCACAGTGCACCAGTTCTATTATATCTGGGCCAACATGTATTGTGTAATGCAAAAAAACATTCGTTTTGGACAGCCTCTCTGAACAAACCTTGAAACAACTCAAAGTTCTGTAAAGATCCTGTGGTTATTAGAAAACATGTCTTTCATATGTCATATATAAACTTAAATACATAAATACACAATTTTTGGTGTTTCAGGAAATTTTTTCATTAAAAAAACGCATTGGAACTATGGAATCTGAAATGGCTTGCACAGTTGTAAAGTCTTTAGGGTGGTTTTAGTGATTATGGCACATGTCACCATATACATGAATTACTTAAAGGGATAAGCCACTTTCAGTAAATAATGGATATTATTTGTGTATTAAAAAGTTATACAATTTTTCAATAAGCTTTCTGTATCAATTCCTCATGGTTTTCTAGATCTCTTCTTGTTGTACTTCTATACAAAGCTTCTCTATTTACTCCCACTGGATAGAAATCTGTCCATGTGATGTAATGGACATGCATGTGCACAAGTTGTTATTATCACTGAGAGTTATAGGAGTTGTGAGATAATAACGGCTCCTGCACTTGCATGTCCATCACATCACCACGATCAGATTCTATCCACTGGAAGTAAACTTAGAAGCTTTCTATAAAAGCAAAGCAAGCAGAGATGTAGAAAAAAGTGTGGAACGGATACGTATGTTTATTGGAAAATTGTATATTTTCCTTAGACAAACAATATCAATTATTTTCTGTAAGAGGACAACCCCTTTAATCTAAAAAATCTGTAGAGGAAAAACAAATACAAGATATGCAAAAAAAATGTATATCTTTGTCTCAAATACATCAATATCCAAAATAAGATCACAAACTATTGCATGTGCTCCTTGCCCAACCTTAAAAATAGCAATGAAAAATGATAGCGAAAAACCAGCTCCCACGCTGTATAAATGTTACACTCACAGAATGTGGTGAAACAATAGAATATCTTCATGGAAGTTTAATTGTACTAAAGTATTAAATTATAAAAAAAAAAGCGACATGAATTGTCTCATTGGCATCACGCTGACCCACAAAACAAAGGTAACATGTCATTTTAATGTATGGTGAACCCCAGTGTATGAGAGTCAAGCTTTTATACACCATCCATACTATCATGCCATTTACTAGCATGCTCAACTTACCAGGCATGTTTTAAGACACAGAACAAGGGTAGCTTAATCCTCCACACCAGTCAGTCTTAATTCTATTGTAATCAGTGCCATCCTTCAGTCTTCAGTCTTGTTTAATCTCTATCACCATTATTGGGTGCACAATACTGACGATAATAATTCCTTTATTTATATAGCGCACACAGATTACGTGGCGCTGCACAGAGATTGCCAAATCAGTCCCTGTCCCCAATGGGGCTCACAATCTAATCAACCTACCAGTATGTTTTGGAGTGTGGGAGGAAACCGGAGGACCCAGAGGAAACCCACGCAAATACGGAGAGAACATACAAACTCTTTGCGGATCTGACCTGAACTACCTGAGGTGTGAACTGGGTCTTATCCTTAGAAAGTAACAAACTGGGAGTCTTTTTAGATAAATTGTGATGGAGACACCAGAGGCCCCCCAATACATGAGATGTAGTGTTGTAAAATGGGTTTTCTCAGGAGTTTTTTACAGCTCCAAACCTCAGTGATTGGCCACCACTGCAGTTTTAATGACCAAATTAGGCTGTTCTACACCGTAGTAACAGGTGGACTGTGCCCGCACAGAAGTTTCAAACTAAAGTGTAGTGACGTATAGCTGAGGGCAGGGCGGATGAGATGACTTTACAGCGTTCTCTAAGATACTGTCCAGGGTTTTTTTAGTTGGTCGGAGGGGACAGATTTCTTTTCAGTGGTGAAATTTTAAAACAAGGGTTATAGCGTGAAAGACAAATAGCTGCTGATCACCTGATTACACAATTGAAGCAAGTTTGGTATTAACCTCAAGCTGCTTTTGCACATGCGGTTTTTGCCCGACAAACTCATTCTGTATGTCTGCTTGATTTAATAGTACGCATGTAGAACTACTGAATCTGGATCCATCTCGGCACAGTCACTGTCCAGGTCAGTGACAGATTATGCTCAAGAAATAAAGAAACATCAGCTCTTCTGCTGGCCCATAAAACGTAATGGATTATACTATAATATAGGCGGTTTGGGCAGTAGCCGGGGGCCAAAGTTTTCTAGAAGCCAATGGCAGTATTAACACAATGAGCTGATGCCAGTTCAGCTTCTAACTGGATCTGGGGCGATATCATAAAACACAGGGTGTCATCTGTAACTTACAGCTATTCATGTGCATAGACTGACTGAGTTACTAATTTGGGTGGTAAGACTATCCGTCTCAAAAGCAGATAACTTAAAAATGTAGAAAATTACTAATTTCTCCCAAAATTTACTACAAACGTGAATTACAATGTTTCATGAAAAAAAACAATATCACAATCATTTTGGTAAATGAAAGATTTCAAAAGTTAACCATATAAAGAGACACATGCCAGATAACAGAATATGGGGCTGAGCCTTAACATACAAACTGGCTGCATCTTGTAGGGGCCAGTGCTCCCCTGCCCACAAATTCTGATTACCTTAGCACATACAAAAGAAGATGGGTTTCACTGTGCTTACTCTGGTGGCCTCGGCCGATCAATGTCATATATAATATCCCACTTATTTAAATATCTATGATTTTATGCTTCGGCATTGAGTGATTCCTAAATTATGTGGTAATTGTGTGCTCACGGCTTCAATTATCAAATTCCATAGGATGCAAGAACAATGATCCTAGAACAATATAGCTTAGGCTACATTCACACGATGTGCCCCTCTCCATAGCGATATATGGTGTACGCCATATTCTGGGGAAAGATAGATATGTCCTATCTTTCTCCCGGCTACGGAACGGTACGTGTTCGGCATCGTACAGCTCCTGTACGGCACCGTGAGCCCATTGCTGTCTACGGGGGACGTATATATGTCCCCCATATGGTCATGTGAATATAACTTTACAAAAAGAAGATAATACAACATTCATTTTATTCAGCACTGACACATACACAGGACTGGTTCATGTTAGCCTTGTGTGTGCTGCCCTCTTGTGATAGTTTAGAAAAAGACTTCTGGTTTGAAAGTAACATTATGGAAAATATTCAGGGCAGATAATTTATTAATCTAAGGGCCAGTTCACATCTTAGTTGTTTTATCAGCTTTGCATTAAACATTGTGAGCCAAACAGAGAACAGGTCCAAATCTTTCCATTAAACCTTATCTCTGAGTTGTCTCCACACCTGGTGTTAACTATATAACTGATGCATAAAAATTGATGAAATAAAAGATACGCTGCTGCTCTTTTACATCTTTGCTAAATAAAATTTAAAAAGTAAAATAAGTAATGCTGTGCCATTTTCCTACAGAATCATGAAGTTCCATGTAGCAAAGAGGAAGTTCAAGGAAACCTTGCGCCCTTATGATGTGAAAGATGTGATTGAGCAATATTCTGCTGGCCATTTGGATATGTTATGCAGAATAAAGAGTCTCCAAACAAGGTTAGTGAAAAGCATGTTGTATAATAATGGTATATTTGTATAACTATACTATAATGAAAGGGTTAAAAACTTAAAAAGGCCTTTTTAATACTTTGTTAACAATATGTTTTTATGTGTCTTTCCAAGCTGAAACCCAGGCAAGAGGAATATGGAAACGACTTCCTTCTTGGCTCTTTTTTAAAATAGAAACCAATTAAAACCTATTCACACATAATATTTTGGAAAACTTTCTGATATATTTCAGTACACACAACACATTTTGTTGAGTTTGCCTATTAAAGAAGTTAAAGGTGTTGTCTCATTTCAGCAAATAAATATTATTCTTTGTATGATGATAAGTTATACAATTTCTTAACATACTTTCTGTACCAATTCTTTGTGGTTTTCTAGATCTTCCTGCATTTTATAGGAGGCTTCCTTCCAAAGAATAAAAATCTGTCCATAGTCATGTGATGTCACACGGGTGCACAGATTGTTATAACTCTGATTACTAACAAGCCATGCAGCTGTGTGACATTACATTAGCATGGACAGATTAGTATCTACTGGAAGTAAACAATAAAGCATTTTAACCCCTTAATGATGAGGCCTGAAAAGGCTCTAGTGACCAGGCATTTTTAGTGAATTTTCGTAAGCACACGTTTAAGGGCCATAACTTGTTTTTCTTGCATGCTACCTTAACTTTTTTATGGTGTTTTTTTTGAGACACATAGAGTTAGTTCAAAAGGTAATAAAAGTTTAAACATTTTTGTTTTCATTCTTATTTGGGGTTAAAAGTGGGAAAAAGTTTTTTCTGCAATTGATAGTACTTTTTTAAAAAAAATTTCAAATAAACTCAAAATTAACATAATTAATGAATTCCTTATTTTTTTTCGGTCGTTTTGATATGTATATACTCCCGGGCAAACAGAGCGACTATGGCAGTGTTTTTTGTAGTGTAGAGGGGGATTTTTATTTATTATATGGGGAAATGTCATTGTATTTTCATAAATATTTTCACCTTTTTTCTCGCATCTCCCTTCTCCCTAGGGTTTCCGGGTGTGTCTGACACCCGGAGACCAGGTCCTGCTCCCACGACAGGGTGGGAGCAGTAGAAAACAGCAGAGATGTCTAAGGATGTCACTGCAGACTCGGGACCTGCGTCTGCTGACGTCTTAAGTCCCAGACGAGTTAAGGCCCTTTCTACACACTATATATGGCAGCTGTATGCTAGCCGTACGAACGGCAGCTGGCATATGGCCGCCATAGAAGTGCATGGTATGGTGAGCAGACACGTGTAATGCCATTCACTGACAGCTATCTCTGTATGTACAGCCATCTAGTCAAGGTAAGACTGCTCCCATTATAACTAGATGGCTGCACATAGTATGAACTACAAGAAATCTAAAAACATGATGTGGGATTATGTGTTAACACATAATTAATGTTAAGGGGGCTGCCTTTCAAGGTATCAAAAGGAGGCATTGTTTTCCATTTAACACCTTGGAAAATGTATTTGCATACTTCCCAGAATTCCATAGTGGCTTTAAAGGGGTATTCCCATCTGGGCATTCACATTTAATTAAAATCATCCGCCATATGTAAACATTTCTTCAATTGGATGTTATTAAAAAAATGTTCATGTGTTAAGATAATTTCTCATAAATGTAGCCATGTTGTCCCTTAGAAACCAGATGGCTTCCTTGGACACCACCCCACACTCCCCCACACTCTAGCAGTGGTGGCCAGACATGTACTGACATCAGATGAATCAAACTGAATATTAATGCCCAGACAAGAATACCCCTTTAAGTCTGCACACGCCTATAAGACAGCCTTAATTGGCAAACTCTCCATAAGGAAAACTCTTACCTTCTGACTCTAGTCAATAGCCTCTCACACAACCAATCCAGTTCCCTATGCTGTACTACGGAAACCCAACCAGGTCGAAACAGTGCTGTATAAAGTTAGGAATCTGTTCCTTCTGGAATAGATATACTGGTTTGGTTTAATCCCACATCATGTTTTTAAACTTCTTGTAGGTCATACTTGGTGTTAAGGGGGCTGCCTTCCAAGGTAGCAAAAGGTGGCAATGTTTTCCATTTAACAGCTTGGAAAATGTTTTGCATACTTCCTAGATGACTGTACATACGGTGATAGCTGTCAATCACTGATAGTACTGCCAATATGAGTAGATGACTGTACATACAGAGATAGATGTCAATCACTGATAGTACTGCCTCCATGACTAGATGACTGTACATACAGAGGTAGCTGTCAGTCACTGATATGACTGCCTCCATGACTAGATGACTGTACCTACAGAGGTAGCTGTCAATCACTGATATGACTGCCTCCATGACTAGATGACTGTACACACAGAGATAGCTGTCAGTTACTGATATGACTGCCTCCATGACTAGATGACTGTACACACAGAGATAGCTGTCAGTCACTGATATGACTGCCTCCATGACTAGATTACTGTACATACAGAGATAGCTGTCAATCACTGATAGGACTGCCTCCATGACTAGATGACTGTACATACAGAGGTAGCTGTCAATCACTGATAGGACTGCCTCCATGACTAGATGACTGTACACACAGAGATAGCTGTCAGTCACTGATAGTACTGCCTCCATGACTAAATGACTGTAAATACAGAGGTAGCTGTCAATCACTGATAGGACTGCCTCCATGACTAGATGACTGTACACACAGAGATAGCTGTCAGTCACTGATAGGACTGCCTCCATGACTAAATGACTGTAAATACAGAGATAGCTGTCAGTCACTGATAGGACTGCCTCCATGACTAGATGACTGTACATACAGAGATAGATGTCAGTCACTGATAGCACTGCCTCCATGACTAAATGACTGTACATACAGAGATAGATGTCAGTCACTGATATGACTGCCTCCATGACTAAATGACTGTACATACAGAGATAGCTGTCAGTCACTGATAGGACTGCCTCCATGACTAGATGACTGTACATACAGAGATAGCTATCAATCACTAATAGGACTGCCTCCATGACTAGATGACTGTACATACAGAGGTAGCTGTCAATCACTGATAGGACTGCCTCCATGACTAGATGACTGTACATACAGAGATAGTTGTCAATCACTGATAGGACTGCCTCCATGACTAGATGACTGTACATACAGAGATAGATGTCAATCACTGATAGGACTGCCTCCATGACTAGATGACTGTACATACAGAGATAGATGTCAATCACTGATAGGACTGCCTCCATGACTAGATGACTGTACACACAGAGATAGCTGTCAATCACTGATAGGATTACCTCCATGACTAGATGACTGTACATACAGAGATAATGTCAGTCGCTGATAGGACTACCTCCATGACTAGATGACTGTACATGCAGAGATAGCTGTCAATCACTGATAGGACTACCTCCAAGACTAGATGACTGTACCTCCAGAGATAGCTGTCAAAGGCAGTAGGTCTAATGCCATGACTATTTCCATGTATAAAAACAGCAAAACACTTAATCACAGATTGGACTGCATTCTTATAGTTACATGTTAAATTTAAATTGTATAACTTTAAACAAAACGCATGGTTGTAATTTGAATTCTTTAAACTTTGTTGTCTTCTAATCATGTGCTGTATTGTTTCTGGATGAATTACATTATGGTTTCTTTTTTTATGTACAGGGTTGATCAGATCCTTGGAAAAGGTCAAATAACAACAGATAAAAAGAGTCGGGAAAAAACTGTACATGAAATTGAGTCCGGAGATGACCTCAGTATGTTGGGCCGAGTAGTTAAAGTGGAGAAGCAGGTAAACTAGTAACTAATACTCTATATCCTTTTTATTATTATGAAAGGGAACCTGTCAGCAGAAATTGACTCAATAAATCACTACTGGTGTGTTGTCAAGTAGATAAACGCCTTCCAGTTCATTTTTCTTTTATGGCCTAGGGTGGTGGTATCATCCAAATAATCAATTCTGAAGTGAGATGAGGTCCTCTGCTATGATTGACAGAATTTACCAGAATTCTGGAAAGCAGTAACGTCTCTGGACTTAAGACTGCCAGTTGCAGTTAAGGGGCATTCTGAGGCGGGGATAACTTGACTTCAGTGTTAAACTATCTGCCTCTGTGACTTCATAAAACAATTTTACATCTCCATTAACTCATTAACGCACTAAGACATCCCCCAACGTCATGGGCAACAGTGCATAATGGCACAATGATGCTGTGGAATGTCATGGCTTCTGTCACCCTGACAAAATGCAAGTTGATAGGATCAAACATCCAGTTGTTTCTGAGAGCCAATACTCCTAGCAATATGTCAGGGGAGAAATAGAATTCCCCCCATTCAAGTGATTGCTGTGATTGGTCAGTTGGTACAGATTGACCAATCACAGTAAAAAACATGATTTCCTCGGCTGAACTCCCAGAGAAAGGAGATCAGGAGAACACATACAATTAACCCCTTCACTGCCCAGCTCCATACATCTCCCCTCTGTGCTCGCCTCTCCATTTTGATTTCACATTGAAGAAAACCTAAATGGTTAATAAAGTTCATATCAGATGTCCTGCACCTGCCTAGGCAGGTCATGTGATCATCACTAAGTTTGGCTGTAGTCGGTTGGTTGTAGTGCATCCAGTATGGCCGTTGTTGTGGTAAGACCCATCTCAGTGGGGCAATGTGTAGTGATGGCAGTTACACACATCATTACTATGGTAACAGAGGACAGTTTTTTACATCACTGGGAACAATGGCTGAGAAGGAGGAACTGTTACTGAGAAAAGAGGGATCATGGAACTTGTAGTTGTAAATGGTGGCCATCTTGGAGATAATAAAATTTTGTGCATGATAAAAGCACAAAGCAGTGTCTTATTTGTGATTAATGACACCGAGTTCTATTGCATTGATTTATTTATAGCATTATGGGGTTTTGTATCAGACGTTCATATTCCCGGAATGCCCCTTTAATCTGAAAAGGTATGGTTACTTTTATATGTGTGTCTAAAAGCAGATTTTCTGAATCATGAAAAATCCAGGTCTAGGCCCTGAATAATAAAAAAGGAGCTCAGTGTTTTAGAGTACTAGGGGGGATTAAATACCAATTTCCAGGACAATTGGAGCAACATTGTTTCAGATCAAATGGATTCGGACCCGAACTGAATCTATTGAAAAATCTGATCAAATTTCAGCAAAGTGAATCTCTAATCGAAACCCAATGTAAACAGAGGTTACCAAACAACCATATGAAGTGGTTTTCTAACTCTTCTGTGGTATCAGATCTGGGAAGATTTCAAGGCCATTAACCCCTTAAGGACCAGGCCCTTTTTCGTTTTTGCGTTTTTATTTTTCACTCCCCACCTTCAAAAATCTATAACTTTTTTATTTTTCCATGTACAGAGCTGTGTGATGGCTTATTTTCTGCGTAACAAATTGCACTTCATAGTAATGGTATTAAATATTCCATGCCGTGTACTGGGAAGCGGGAAAAAAATTCTAAATGCAGGGAAAATGATGAAAAAACACATTTGCGCCATTTCTTGTGGGCTTGGTTTTTACAGCTTTCACTGTGCACCCTAAATGACATGTCTATTTCATTCATTGGGTCAATACAATCACGGGGATACCAAATTTGTATAGGTTTTATAATGTTTTCATACATTTACAAAAATTAAAACCTCCTGTACAGAAAAAAAAATCTTCATTTTGCCATGTTCTTGAGCTAATAACTTTTTCATACTTTGGTGTATGGAGCTGTGGGTGGTGTCATTTTTTGCGACTTCTGATGACGTTTTCAATGCTTCTATTTTTAGGACTGTTCGACATTTTGATCACTTTTTATAGAATTTTTTCTATTTTTCAAAATGGCAAAAAAATGCCATTTGCGACTTCGGGCGCTATTTTCCGCTACGGGGTTTAACGCAGTGAAAAACGGTTATTATATTTTGATAGATCGGGCATTTTCGGATGCGGCGATACCTATTGTGTTTATGATTTTTACTGTTTATTTATATTTATATCAGTTCTAGGGAAAGGGGGGTGATTTGAATTTTTATGTTTTTTTAATATAAATTTTTTTTTTTTACTTTTTTTAATTTATTTTTTTTACTATTTTACAGACTCCCTAGGGTACTTTAACCCTAGGTTGTCTGATTGATCCTACCATATACTGCCATACTACAGTATGGCAGTATATGGGGATTTTGCATACCATCTATTATAATGTGCAGATCGCACATTATAATAGATAGCCTCGATCATGACAGCCTGGGATCTTTGTGTGATCCCAGGCTGTCATGGCAACGGATCGCCGCTCCCCGGTGACGTCACGGGGAGTGACGATCGGAGCCAAGATGGCGGCGCCCACGCGCCGCCGGCTCTTTAATGCCGCCGGCAGCTTTGCCGGCGGCAATCAAAGGGTTAACACCCGCGATCGGTGCAAGCACCGATCGCGGGTGTTAGCGACGGGCGTTTGCTTCATTATGAAGCAAATGCCCGGTGAGTATGAAGAGGGCTCAGCCTGTGAGCCCTCTTCATACTCCCCCATGCGCAGTAAGACGTAAGGGTACGTCTTATTGCGCTATGGGGTTAAAAGCTCTTGAAGCAGACAACAACAACTTCAAGACAGCAACTTACTCCTTCTCCTACCCACGAATACATGCATGCTCAGCTAATCCAGTAAATAAGAAGGGAAATATATGGTCCCATCAGTTTGTATGAACTTTCCATGAACTAAAAACTGCAGTCAGAGTTAGCCTTTACAAAGAACCACCAGTGCTTTGAAGAGGATAAAAATCTTTTATTAGGCAAATAGCTTGTAAAGAAGACGTTAATCGCTACGTAAATTAGTCTGCAGGACTACAGAGGGCATTAATGGAGCTACTCCAGGCTCCGGTTACATGCCACTCGCAGCACTTCTAACCCACACGCTTCATTCTCATTTCCTGCACCCACTGCAGCTGTCTGCTTTTTGAGCCTGCTGATGTCATCGGGAGGGTAGCCTAATGCCCCCCAAAGCCCTTCAAGCTAATTTACATAAGCATTCAAGTTTTTTTTAGGAAAAATCTGTTGGGGATTGTCTTTAATAAAATAATTCTGGAGTTCAGATTTTTAACCTCTTCAAAGTAATGGTGGTTAAATCATGTGTTACGTATTTAGCAGAAAAATAGACAACTGTATTGTACTTAAGGATTTTCGCAGGTCTCCAGGACCATTGGGTAGATGAACAAAGCCAAAAATGTAGTTATTCAAAACAATTTCAGAAGAATCCGCCACTTGACATGGAGATGGTGTAAAAGGGTAAAGGAGCGCAATTACTGGCGGTTTGCAAGATATTGAGATTATTTCAGGGCTTTAAAACCAGAAAACAATTGTATAAACCTTGATAAATGTCAACCACTGAGAATAATGTACTTTATGGTATATATGGTATAAAGTGATATATGCAGGAGATCATCTACATGTAAATACATAGTAAATTGTGTGTGGCTTATTGCAGTGTATAGTATTTAATAAATATTTATTTTGTCCTATAGTTCAAGATCTATACAAAATAAGTATTGTTCTGATATATGTTGAGATATTTTTTTTTTTTTTTCAGGTTCAGTCGATTGAATCAAAATTAGACAGCCTACTTGACATCTACCAACAGGTCTTAAAGAAGGGATCTGCCTCAGCACTGACATTGGCATCATTTCAGATGCCCCTTTTTGAATGTGAACAAACTTCAGATTATCAAAGTCCAATAGACAGCAAAGATTTGTCAAATTCTGCACAGAACAGTGGATTTATAACGAGATCAGCTAGTGCCAACATCCCCAGGGGGTTACAATTTGTACTCACACCAAATGAATTCAATGCACCTGCTTATTTTGGATTTAGTTCTACAACGGATAGCCAAGCCGGACAGGTGTCAACAAATGCAAATGATGGACCTGTAACTGTGGTAACAAACAGTATATCAAACCAAATAAGCCAGGCCTCAAAGCCAACAGCACCAACAACATTACAGATACCAGCTGTATCTCCGCTGAAACATATCACCGTACCGGAACCAATTCATATAATTCCTATGACCACTATAGAGGATGTTTGTGATGTCACCGCCTGCCTTGTTGCCTCGAAAGAAGGCGCACAGCCTGCACAACCCAGTTTAACTAGAAATTTTGTAAGGCGGAAAAGCCTTGACCCAAATAGTGGGGTGTTGTCTTCAGTTCCCTTTACAAACAAGGATTTTGGCAAATCAATTTCTGTCCAAAATTTGATTCAGTCTACAGAAGAACTAAATGAAAACCTATCGTGCAGTGACTCAAGTGTCTCAAGAGGTAGCCAGGAAACTTACCCGCAGTGGAGGGAGTCAAAACTTTTTATTGCAGATGAAGAGCTGGAGACAGAGACTGAAACATATGAAGCTGCCTCTGAGCCTACAGCAGAAACTACATTGTTATCTGACTGTTTAAGGACTGGAATAGCAAGATCATCTCAAAGCATTAGCAACACTAGGGATGGTACAGAAACCCTTAGCCCTCCACATGTCAGACACAAATAACATTTTTATAGGGTTTACAGTTCCTTTAGTCATTCATATCATTGCATGAACTCTTGTGAAAGCCCTTACAATTAGCAGTTCAAGAATCTGAAAGTTCTCTCCTGGCTGCATGAAAACGCATGTTTTACGTGAAGGCTAGAAACGTAAGAAAGATATTCATATATCTTTAACCCTAAAACATTGTATAGAATGGTTGGTTTATATTCCCACTCACCTATAAAGTCAATGACACCAAGTGATTCCAAAATAATATTTTGGGAGCACTATATGTTTATGGTACAGTTCACAAATTGTTCAATTTAAAGCACTTTCTAGATAGAAAAATAATATATGTCCAAACTAGAACTATAATGTGTTTACAAGTAAAGGATGTTACAGCTGCTAGCAAATTTACCAAGGAAAACCGTAACATTGGACTTTAACGCTGCTAGTTGTGACAAGGTGATACATACACATTCATTCATGTCAGTCAGTTAATGCACATAGAAGAATGTTGATTTCTGTATATTTTTGGTGACATGGTGTTGTGACAAGCATATAGTTGGCACATCACATTCAGGTTCTTCTTGTCATAGGAATATTCTTTTGCTACAAAGATTTATAATACATGAAACAAGTCACTGCAGTCTTAACTTATACTAAATGCTGTAAAAACTCTTTTGTGAAGGACCTGTTTACTATGAAAAAAAAATTCTGCCTCCACATTTCTTTTAAAAAAGTATTCTTGGATGTTTAATGATAGGCTTGTTATGTGAACGTACTTAAATACTGTATATTGTATATATGGTGTCCATGTCTAAAAAAATCTGCTTCACAGGACATCATTTCAGAAAGATGATAAGAACTACAGCCAATTTGGTTTTTTTTTACATTTTATGTTTTTGGTTGATTTGGCTCGGTTCTGATATAAAGCCATTGTTATTAGATATAAAAATGATGGGGAAGATGATAGAGACTTCTCTCCCTGTCCTGAGATGATGTCCTTGCAAAGGAATTATTGTGTTCGACAGTTTTACCAACATGAACAAAGATTGAATGATCAACTCTGAAAGATGTCTGAAGCACAAAAAGCTCCTTGTTGTTTGTCATTTCCTTGGGTTTCGTTTCATTAGTAACATTTTGCTCTTTATTAAAGCTTGTTTACTAATAATAATTTTGTGACATTATCTAGGATATCAACATCTCAGCTCGTATTAGAAATAACTTATTTTGAATGTCTGCATCCGTTTAGCCAAATAACTATTCTGTACATTGAAAAGTATTGTACAATGTATACGACTATACAAGTTTTCTTTTACGTTTCTTTTAATCAATGTTTCACGTGCCTTTATTTCATTGTACATTGCCATATCTCATAGGTCTGCATTTTGATTAATAGATGATTGCAAAACATAAAAAAAGTTTTTATTTATAAAGAAAAAAAACAAAAAAAACTGTTTCTGTTAATTTTTCTCCATCAATAGACAAAGCAGGTACCTTTAGTTCATTTTATTGTTAATTCACAAATAACTTGGTATACTGTATTTGCCTTAAATGAAATGCTTAAAAGCTTGAAATTTACTAGTTTTAATTTAATTTATTTAATAAAATTTTGTGCACATAATTGCGCAATTCTATGGATCATATATATGAAAATATATGGAATATTTTTTTTCCTGAAAGACATAATAAACACAAATATGTTTTCGCTTGGTTGTTTTTTACCATCCAGATATGTTTGTAGTATGGTTTAAAATGAGCAGAATGTAAGAGTTTATTAAGAGTCAACATGGAAATCTTTACACCAATTGTACACATCCTTGAGGGTTAAAAACACCAAGGTCACTTTAAAGGAGAATTCACATGGAGCCGATATAAGTGATTGTATCATTCATCTAAATAGGATTGGGGATGAAGCCTTATTGGGGTTGGCACTTTACCTCATGATTTTTGTAATGTGTGTAAGCAGGTAATTTACCAAAATACATCTATTAAAAGTTATGCTCCACTTTCTTGAGATGTAAAGTGAAGCCTGCTGTCTTTTTCCTCATCAGCCAGACATTCCTGTCCATAAAATGGCTGCAGATGAAAGGTCATGTGATCTTATCTGTCCATGAACAGTCACCCTGCCAGGACCTTAACCTTGTATTCCTGGATACTATCATAAGGTGCAGTCAGGGTGATTGTTCATGGACAGATAGAGATCACTCCACTTAATTGTTAGGAATGTCTGGCTGATTAATTGGTAAATCACCTAATATCATGCCTCCCACACTTACACATGTGTTACAAAAACCATGAAGTAAAGTGGCCAACCCCTTTAACCTCTCTGCACCAAAATGCATTGCATTCTCAGACCACACGTGTCTGTTGTTTGCAGCCTGTGTATCATGGTTGTGTGAGGTTTGCTCACGTGTCAATTATAGGTAGAAAAGTTTGCCCCTGTTGCAAACACAGGCAGAAATGGCTGAATGGACCGCCATTCAGCCTACACACGTGGCCACAGAAACCACAGTCCTGGGGACATGACATGAGTTCCTACTTCCCTGAGATGAAGCAGAAACAATACTGTAATCTTCATTTACAAATTAGGAGTTTAGCACTCCACCAGTAAACCCAAAAATTATAGAAAGAACACTCACTTGCAGATGATCCCGCAGCTTCTCATACAGAATGCAGCCAGTGCGATCATACTGCTATCTGCATATAGGTGGTGATATAGATGACAATGTTATTGTTCAGTTGATGGCTACAGTTGTGTTTGTGGTAACACAGAGGACGTAACCAGTGGTATCAGTCCTATATGAAAACCGCTATATCATAATCAATGGTGTTTGCATCTTAAAGACACACATGTAGTTGACTACTTTTTAGAGTCTGGGATTGCGCCCCCCCCTTGGGCAGTAGGGCCCTTCCCTAGGCTAGTGCCCTGATTGGAAATTCATTTGATTGGAAATTCATAGTTATTATCACATACTGACCAATAGAGATAATTCACAGATATTTATTGTATGGAAATAAATCATTAGTAATAGAAGACATGCAGAGAATTTACAGCCATCTCCACATAATGCGGCCCTAATTAATTTAATATTTCTATCTTTAAAATATATAAAAAAATATAATAATAGTGTTTTGTAAGCTAGCAGTCAATGTGGCAGGGCTCAACAGTCTGCAGGAAGAGGCAGAAGGAATTGGAAGAGTATAAGACCTTCCAAGAAAAAGCCCATTTCTAAAATGCAGATGAAGAAACGTCGCAGTTGTTTCTTTAACTATTCTATAAATTAATATACTTTCTATTCCAGATGTTGTAACTATATTGATTTATCTTAATTGTGCTACTCCTATGTCAATCTCTGTTTTATCTATGTCAATCTCTGATTTGATATCACAAAATTTGAAAAAATGGTCATTTTTTTTTTACAAATGATCTTACTGCCCTTCTGAGTCATTAGCATAATTGTAAATGTCAATTTTAGAAGGAAGTAGGCTGTGCCTGGATCTATGAGTAAGTGTCCCTGGTTTATCATGCTGTAATTAAAACTGCAATGGAGTTGGAGGAGACAGTCATATCAGGGTAATAGCATGTATAGTTGTATGGGGGGAGAAGGCATTAACAGAGAGTGCATTGAGAGATAAGAAGAAGGCAGCGATGGAGAGTTATGTGAGTAGGATGAGGAAATGATGAAGGAAAATAGGGGCAGTGATGGAAAGGTTACAGTTGAAGGATGGGGTAGTAATAGAGGTTATATAGGGGGAATAGTAGGCAGGATAGATGTGTGAGTGAGGAGCAGAGAGGGAGTGGATGTGGGAAAAAAGAGCCTGTGGTATTGGAGGGTATATAGTGGGGAATGGAGGAAGTGATAGAAGAGTTATGGGAGAAGGTTGCAGTGATGCAGGGGAAATAGAGGAGGATAATGCTGTAATGAAAGGGACATGGGAAGGGTGATTTAGGATTAAGGAAGGAGTAGAATTAAAGTTAGTGAGGGGAGAAAGCTGGAAGTGATGAAGGGGGCATTGGAGAGAGGCAGCAACATTGGAGGTGGTGGAGTCAGTGATAAGGGCATGTGAGAAGGGTACAGTCCATAATGGTGGGTGCATTGGAGTAAGGAGAAGAAGGCAGTGATGGGTATATATGAGCAGGAAGGGGTAGTGATGGGTGGAAAATATAGAGAAGGAGGTGGCAAAAATGTAGGGTATATGAATACGAGTATATGGACACATGACACAGCTATGGAGTAGGCATGGGAGAAAGAAGTGGCAGTGATGAAGAGGATTTAGGGGAAGAATGTAGCTCTAATTAAGGGTATATAGGAGAAGGTAGGTAGGGTATATAGGGGGGTATGGGATGTGTGGGTTCTGGAGAAAGAGGTGGATATAGTTGGAGTCAGTGATATAGGAGAGGGTATGTAAGGGAGGATGTAATGATGGAACATAGAAAGAGGTGAGGGGTATGTAAGTTGGGGGAAGGAGTAGACAGTGATACAGGTGATATAGGGGAAAAATATAGCAAAAGTGGAGGGTAATTAGTTAGAGCAGGTGGCAATGATAGAGGGATGGCAATATTATAAAAGATGATGGATGGAAAATGGGGAGGAGACAGTTTTAAAATGGCTATAGAAGAGAAAGTTGGCAGCATTGGAAGAGATATAAAGGGAAGTAGGAGCAGGTAGAAGTGGATTGGATATGTAGGGGCAAGAGGCAATGATGGAGGGGTCTTTGGAAGAGGAGGAGCCGATAGTGATGAAGAGGCATGAAAAGCAGAGTAGCAGACAATGATGTAGGGTGAATTGGAGGTGTAGGAGAATGCAGTGTTAAAAAGTTACATCACAGTGGCAGAGCAGAAAGTGAAATATAGGGAGGGGATTGAGTTTACAGTGATGGAGGGGTATAATAAGGGGGAGTCAGTTATGGTAGTTAAGCAAAATATGGATAGAAAATGGTAGTGATAAAAGGGCTGTGAGAGAAGGAGGAAACAGTGATGGAGCATGAACAATAGATTGTAGTTGAGAGTGTATTGTAGATGGAAGAATCAGTAATAGAGCAGTCATGGGGCAGTGATAGATGTTATATAGGGGAGGAGGGAATGTTATAGTAGAAGCGGAAGGCTATGAGGGTATGTAAGATTCTGGAGGAAAAGTATGCAGTAATGCAGGAAAAATAGGGAGAGGAGGTAGCAGTGATAGAGGCTATACGGAGGAGGAGTAATATAGGGGACATGAGAAGCAGAGGAGAAAGCGGTGTTGGTCAGGTTATTGGAGGTGCAGGACAAGTGAATAACAGAGGGAGCAGGGGAAAGGTAAATAATGAAGTGATAGAGAAGGCAAGAAAGTAGCAGGAGCTGGCCGTAATGGTTGTGTATGAGAGAAGGAGGAGGCAGTGATGGAGGAGGAAGTGATGAATAAGAAGAGACTACAACGCTGTAAGGGTATAGGAGAATGGAGGTTGTAATTTAAGAGTAGGAATAGTAAAAAGAGGTGTCATTGATGAAAGGGGTACAAGCTGATGAGCCACTGATGATGAAGAAGCAGCAGGCAATGATTGAGAGGGCGAAGTATCAGTCATAGATGGGGCATGGAAGAGGGCAGTGATGGAAGTGGCAAAGGGGAATAGGCAGTTATGGAGGAGGTATTGAGGGAGAAAAGGAAGGCTGTGAGGGAGGGTATGTAGGGGCAGGAGGCACTGGTGGAAGGTCATGTAAGGAGAAGAGGGTAGTGATGGAAGAAAAATATGTCGAGGAGGTGGCAGTGATGAAGGTTAAAAGGAAGAAGGAGGTAGCAGTCATAAAGGTGATATGGGAGAGGAGAAGACAGTGATGGGTGATAGCACAAGTGGCGTTTTAAACCCGTTTTTGGCACGTTTTTAAGCAGTCCGTTAATGCATTTTTAATTAAGACCTGTCAAAAACGCATGCGCTTTTCAAAAATGCGTGCGTTTTTTGATGGACTGCTTAAAAACCGGCCAAAAACGGTTTCAAAACGCCACTTGTGCCATCACCCTTAAGCTACAAACTGGCTGCGTGCTTAAAGGGTTAAAGACCATCATTTAAGCAACTTTTCTAACATGCTTATAGCTCTGAATTCCATCAAGAATTTATAAGGGGGAGGGCAGTCTGGGACAGGCTGGGGCCATTCATTCTGTGCCTGGGGCGGGCTGGGGCCATTCATTCTATGTCTGGGACAGGCTGGGGCCATTCATTCTGTGTCTGGGGCAGGCTGGGGCCAATAATTCTATGTCTGGGGCAGGCTGGGGCCATTCATTCTGTGCCTGGGGCGGGCTGGGGCCATTCATTCTATGTCTGGGGCAGGCTGGGGCCATTTATTCTATGTCTGGGGCAGGCTGGGGCCATTTATTCTATGTCTCGGGCAGGCTGGGGCCATTCATTCTATGTCTGTGGCAGGCTTGGGCCATTCATTCTATGTCTGGGGCAGGCTGGGCCATTCATTCTATTTCTGGGGCAGGCTGGGGCCATTTATTCTATGTCTAGGGCAGGCTGGGGCCATTCATTCTATTTCTGGGGCAGGCTGGGGCCATTTATTTTATGTCTAGGGCAGGCTGGGGCCATTCATTCTATGTCTGGGGCAGGCCGGGCCATTCATTCTATGTCTGGGGCGGGCTGGGGCCATTCATTCTATGTCTGGGGCAGGCTGGGGCCATTCATTCTATGTCTGGGGCAGGCTGGGGCCATTCATTCTATGTCGGGGCAGGCTCGGGCCAATAATTTTATAACTGGGGCAGGCTGGGGGCATCATTATTAAGCCTGGGTCATAGTAGGAGGTCTATCAACGCTGGGTGGTGGGTTAAAGGAGAGAAAGAAGAAATAAATTATCCTTACCATTACAGTATGTTACATTATGGGGCACTATTTGTGTGGTACTAATATTTCAGGGGGCTCTATTACAGTATTTGGGGCACAGTATTGGTGGTAGCAGAAGAAGGGACAGTTAAGGGACAATGGGAAAGTGCAGAACATAAGATGTTTGTGTGGTAAACTTTGCAGGAATGCCGTGTACCTGGAGGAAGAGACAAGGTGATGGTGGAACTAATGGAGAAGATAAGGAACGAGTACAATCCGAGGATATGTCACCTGATGTCACTGGATGCAATAGTTATGGATCTCTCATGTGTTTTTTATGTAGCTGTATATGATAAATACTGATTTTTTTCATGTTCGCTTCTGTGTATATATGTAGTATTATAGTAGTTATATTCTTGTACATAGGGGGCAGTATTATAGTAGTTATATTCTTGTACATAGGGGGCAGTATTATAGTAGTTATATTCTTGTACATAGGGGGAAGTATTATAGTAGTTATATTCTTGTACATGGGGGCAGTATTATAGTAGTTATATTCTTGCATATAGGGAGCAGTATTATAGTATGTATATTCTTGTACATAGGGGGCAGTATTATAGTAGTTATATTCTTGTACATAGGGGGAAGTATTATAGTAGTTATATTCTTGTACATGGGGGCAGTATTATAGTAGTTATATTCTTGCATATAGGGAGCAGTATTATAGTATGTATATTCTTGTACATAGGGGGAAGTATTATAGTAGTTATATTCTTGTACATGGGGGCAGTATTATAGTAGTTATATTCTTGCATATAGGGAGCAGTATTATAGTATGTATATTCTTGTACATAGGGGGAAGTATTATAGTAGTTATATTCTTGTACATAGGCGGCAGTATTACAGTAGTTATATTCTTGTACATAGGGGCAGTATTATAGTAGTTACATTCTTGTACATAGGTGGCAGTATTACAGTAGTTATATTCTTGTACATAGGGGGCAGTATTATAGTAGTTACATTCTTGTACATAGGGGAAGTATTATAGTAGTTACATTCTTGTACATAGGGGAAGTATTATAGTAGTTACATTCTTGTACATAGGGGCAGTATTATAGTAGTTATATTCTTGTACATAGGGGGCAGTATTATAGTAGTAATATTCTTGTACATAGGGGGCAGGATTATAGTAGTTATATTCTTGTACATAGGGGGCAGGATTATGGAAGTTAGCTTGCATATGGGAGAAAGTATTTTAGTAGTGTTATTCTATATGTACCAACATCTACCAACAATTTGTCGGTTATAACTCCACCCACATTGTCTGACCACACCCACTTGTTTTGACTACACCCATAAAATGGGTCTGCTTTTAAAGTTTTTTCCAGGGCCATTTTAAATTCCCAGTCTGCCCCTGCATGCAAATAAGTTTTCCAGGACAGGATAAGGAAAACCACGCCTCTTTGGCTACCTTGTAAGGCAGCTCCTGTGACATCAAGCATCCTTCAGGAAGCCTAGGAGTGATGGATTGTTCGTGCAGATAGCTTACTTAACCCCGCCCCTAATCAGCCCACCATGCCCCCTTTAACCCTTTTAAAATCGGGTTAAAAGTGAAGTGGGAGGACAGGGTGGCCTGAGGCTTCGTATTTTACATTTAAAAGGATCCAGAAAAATCGTCTCTTATTAGTGATCGGACATAAAGCAGGATTAAAACCAAACCAATCTATCTACTCCAGAAGGAACAGACTCCCAACTGTTGTCAGCACTGTTTCGAGCTGGTTGGTATTGTTCAGTACGGAGTAGGGAACTGGTTTAGCTTAGTGAGAGACTATTAGAATATCTCCATAAGGAAAACTTTTACTTCCTGCAGAAAGAAAGTATGGACAGATAACATTGCACCAACAAGCAAACCCCCTACCCTTATTGCACCAAAAGTGTCCTGCACACTGTTGGCTTATACAGTAACAAACAGTGTAAACCCGTGACCTGGTGACTGGATGAGTGCTATTGGACATAAGAAGACACGGGCAGCAAAGACCCTGGAAATGCAGCACTGTAGTGATGGGTCGTTCACAAAGAGCTGGCTCCCGTGAGTGAGCCGATGGCTCACTAAACAAGGTTCCCTAAATGGCTCATCACGCCATCAGGTTAAAAGTAGTGTGATGTGGGGTGACTGACTGGCCTGCGGCTCCCTATTATATATTTTATAGGGAGCCGTTCAGGAACCCGAAGAGCCTGCTCTTCTTAATGAGCAGAGCCTAAAGAGACAAGGCTCAGAAGAGCCGTAATTCCCATCACTACAGCCAGGGGCGGACTGGCTATTCAACCCACCGGGGCCGTTCACGGTGGGCCGACAGGTCCCGGGCCAATCTGGGGCCGGTCTGAGGCTGCTCGGGCCGACTGAAAGGTGAGGCAGCAGTAGCAGCACGGTGCTGGAGCTACGTTGCCCCGAATCAACGTGCCGGGCCGACAAGTGAACACTGAACACTTCACTAAAGGTTGGCTGATTCACATGCTGATGCTGTACATTGTAGCCCGTGCAATGACCACTAGTACTCGGGGCAGCCGCAGGGGGTTGTCCAATATTAATAATTACTGCCACAGTGCCCCCACTATTTATAAAATAAATTGTGAGCTGATTATTTACTTACTGCTTTGAGGGGGAGGGGGTATCAGAGCTGGATAGGCACAGATGAGTATAATGTGTGGGTGGGGGTACTTGGGACTGATGGGCACTGGCACTGTACAGATTATGAAAATATTGTGGGGGGAATTGGGACGGATGGGCACTGTACAGATTATGAGTATATTGCGGGGGATTGGGACAGATGAGCACTGTACAATTTATGAGTATATTGCGGGGATTGGGACGGATGGGCACTGTACAAGTTATGAGTATATTGCGGGGATTGGGACGGATGGGCACTGCACAGATTATGAGTATACAGGCGGTCCCCTACTTAAGGACACCCAATTTACAAACAACGACTAGTTAAAGGACACCTGTCATCAGGTCTCTGCCACTAGTCCTGTCACCTCTACCTGTTGGAGCAGCTCACAAGGATCCCATCCCAGCCTTTATCTAGTTATTTCATACATTATTCATTGTAAAATCATCTATTCTTTATCATGTAAATGAGGCTGGTCACATGGTCAGAGGCAGTGATGTCACCCCTGTTACCCCTCCCCTCTCCTCCCCCTGCTCAGGTCTGTGTGTAATGTATAGTAAAGTATTGCTGGTATCTGTGCTGCATCTGCTGACATGCTGCATCCTCCTAATATACAGGGGTGAGACACAGACATCAGCTACACATGAATCTGACATGTTCTGCTGTAACATGGCTGCCTGGAGCTGCTGTATCTCTCCTAAACACACACACATGCACACACAGGCAGCAGGGGGCGTGGCCACCAGCACCAGGAAGCACATCATTATACAGCCTCACATCATTATACAGGCTGTCAGTCATGCACTGGGGGTGTGGCTGTACCTCCCACTCATGAATAAGGTGGACAGCTTGAATATGCTAATGCTTCATTGGACATTTCACAGGTCATTTGCATACAGCTTTAGGACCTCATTGCTTAGGTTTACAGGCATGTAGAGGGACAATGAGGGGATAGAGGCAATGCTCTCTATTGGTAGTTTATGAAAATATATTTAGTTTAGGGGGGTTATTTTGCATGACGGGTTCTCTAGATGGACCCCTCTGCTCAGTGTGACCTCTGGTGACCTCTTTGGGTGTTACTTTAGTTCCAGACTGCAATGATCCGCTGTAAGGTGTCTGTTATGAAACTTTATTGATAATCCCTGGTCCAAAAAAAAATTTTGAAACTACAATTGTCACTGGGGAAAAAATTTTTTTGTCTGGTATAAAATATACAGTTTCAACTTACATACAAATACAACTTAAGAACAAACCTAAATAACCTATCTTGTATGTAACCCGGGGACTGCCTTTATCTCATTGAGGTTAAGATGTCTAATCCATGATATTGTCATCCAGTTTTTATGATAACTGAGGGATACCTTACTTACTGCTATTTTGTTAATCTTCCAACAATGACTTCTGGACCCCGCCCACCTGTGTTGACCACGCTCATCTATAGGGCCACTTTTTTTTCGCTGTCCGCCACTGACTACAACACTGCAGTAAGGAACCTTGGTTTGGGTCAGGTATTCAGTCGCCAGAGCCTTGCCTCTGCCACGCCTCGTAGTAGGAGCTGGACCCTCCTCGCTGTGCACCGCTTAGGCGGGAACGAGTGACTACACGCCCCGCCCACCCAAGACCACATAACGACGTAGAGCGCGCCGGAGGAGGCAGCCTGACGTCACGGGACCTGCTGGAAAATGTCTGACTGGGAGGAGGACGAGGATAGCTGCGGAGGTGCAATAAGTGTGCAGAGGGCTGCTGAGAGCTCACCATGGGCTCCCCAGACCCGGCATCGGGGTGACTGGAGCGAGCCGCCATGGAGGAGGCCAGAACAGCGTGGCTGGGATAGAGAGGGCGGCCACTGCCAGAGATCAGAGTTCAGGAGAAGGGACACAGGGCGCGACCCCATGCCGAGCCCCTTGTGCTTCCGCCTAGACAGCTCGGTGGTCGGACAAGTGATCGGTAAGCAGCGCAGTGATGAGGGGGGGAGCAGTGCCCCCTGCTGTCCTGGGCCTGATGGTGCCCTAACACTGGTAGCTGCATGTAGTGTGTAATGAGGGGGTACTGACCCAGAATACTGTGCAGGCCTGGTCTGTATCATGGTAGTAGTATCTGTACTCATCAGTAGTAGAAATGGTCCGCAGGCCCCAAATATAAGTCCTTGATGTTGGCCAAACCATACAAAGAACCTTTTTGGTTCTGCACAAGGGTAGATGATGGCCTTTCCTGCTATAATACATCACAGGGTTCTGGGCTGGTGGGTACTACCAGACCGAACCTTGTAGCACTAGATCTCAGCATGTCAATTCAGTCCAGTGATACAATGTTCTGTCCGGAAATCCCAGCGCACAGAGCATTTCCTCCGAATGCACTTACTTGTGACCAAGTGGCCTAAGCCTCCTGCAATTCCATAGAGCAAATAGGTCCCCTGTAAACATTCCCTTAGGGTTCATACATGCAGTCATTATCTGCAGAAAAATGTGTGCACAGAAGTATGTGGATTACAGTAGCTTTGAAATTTATGTGCGTTTTTATGTATACGGAAGGCATTGGCTGCATATTATGCAGCACCGATTGTGAAACTATGGTCAGTGGAGAGGGCAACCAAGAAGGTGTGCAAGCAGGAGAAAGGACTACCCCTCTAATGTAAGAAGGCTCTGTGCAGAATGGGCCTCATTTCTATAAGGGTGCCCAAACACATTGCTTATTGATTGTTGAGATTTTACATGCAGAAAATCCGGAGTGTGATATAGTAAAAGTGTAGCATACTCACACTGCAGAAAAGAAATCTGCAGTGGAAATCTCCTTATGACCCACAGCAGATCTTGATGCAGTATTCCACTCCCCTGCTCCATAAAACTCTGCTACATGTGCAGGTAGCTGCCGTTTTTCTCTGATCCTTCTGTTGCAAATGTAGCTGGTAGATGTAAACTTATGGATGGAACAATCTGACATTTTGTAGAACTGCTATAAAGGTAGTGATGTGAATATTTGGGATACAACGGACCCTCTTTTCTCTTGTGTGAGGGTACCGCCATTGATCAGCATGTATTCCCTTATCCTGTGGAGAGGGGGTAACTTGATGTGCCTGGAGTACACCTTTAGTTGCCTACAAGAGCAGGTTGATATAGAATCACTGAGGTAGAAATATGTATTGAAATTTGGCAACTGAAAAACTAGCAAAGAGTCCGACAACTTTTCAATATAACCAGTCCGCCTCTCTCCTGTTAGTGTTCGTGGTGCTATTGTATACATAATGGTGATATATATTTATTTAAACTAGGACGTGGAGGATGTAAAATAAGGGAGCTAGAAGAGGCATCTAGCTCAAGGATAAAGGTAAGCAATTTAATACTTTTTTATGTAAAGATTGTGGCGGCGCAAAGTTTCTGAAGAACGCAGTGTGCACAATATATCAGAATTAGTTTACAGTATAGCTATACTTTGCTGTCTCATTGCATAAATTAGAAGTGTCGGTGACAATTGTAATCTTTGTAATATATGCACTTTATTAAGAAAAACTTTGCCATAACCGTTACAGTGCTGGCGCTGCTGTTTGGCCGACATTCAGGGACTCCTTGCATCATATTTCACTATGATGCAGGGGCTCCCATCCAATGTGCTGTGCTTTGTCTGTGGGATGACATTATGTCGCTTAAATTAGAGCTTTATCTCTGTTGATAAGAAGATCAGTTATGCCAGCCAGGCTGTGGGTTTGTTCCTGCATTCCCTTTGTTTGCTTGCACACCAGTAAGTCCTAGCAATTTCTTCTCTCTGGCTATAGTATGCTACGAGCATTACATTACAATAGAATTGTTTCTCTTCCGGTCACTTAGGCCTCATGCATATGTGTGCACTTTTCTGTGCCCTTCGCTTGCTGCAAAGATAAGCAGGAATAGAACCTGCCCTATCTTTTGTGGTGCGGCAGTCATCATGTTCCTAGCACGGCGGAAGTAGAAGGCAATGGGGGTCGTGAATAGTGTTGCATGATGCATTGAAATTTTGGTACTTTTTCAATACTGGAAAGTTCAGAACAGTTCAATACCAAGGTCCATAGCAAAATCCTGTAGTAGTGTATGGGGTTTATGACCATCCCATAACACATTGTGGAAAAAATCAGCTGCAGAAATAAACCTTTGGAACTCAAAAATTAATGCATTTTGTGTCCGAAACCAACAGGCTGCATGGTTACCCCTCAGGTAAATCCCGCAACTATTCCGCTACCATGTGCAGATACCTGGAAAGTTTCTTTTCTACTGAAGTATCAAAGCCCAAAATCTGGTACTCCTTATTTGCGCCATATGCCCTGAAAAGATGGGACATGTCCTATTTTTTTCACGGGGTACGGAGCGGTACGTTGCCGCACGTGTGCTGCACCGTACCGCTCTTGAAGGGAGCCGCGCGCCCATTGCCGTCTATGGGGGACGTATATCGGCCGTATATACGTCCCCCTTGCGGTAGTGTGAATGCAGCCTAAGTAAGGAAAGACTGGCAGAGCAAGGATTGGTAAAATCTGGTATGAAATTGTGCACATATCATATTGTAGCCAGGCCAGAGAGCAGAAAATGTTAATCCCACTGCTCACGACTATAAAACAAATACAGGGAGATTAGATCTAAGCCCATAGTTAACCTCCAAATACACACATTATACAGGTTGGTTTACAGATCCTTTCAAAGAGGTTAAAGCTGGTACTTGTTATTTTTTACAAAACATAGTGGTACTTCTTAGAGAAGTATAGTAACACTACAGCTTACACTTCTTTGAGCAGTGAGTATTGTGTAATTCCTGCATTTACGTTGGAGAAATCCTTCTGATGTTAATTGTTCTCTTCTTTTTGTGCGGAGGTGAATGTGTGACAGAAAGTTTTATACTTTTGTGTCTTAGATTGTAAAGGAAGAGTATGACTCGTTGATAAAAATATTTGGAAACGATGAACAACAAAGTAAAGCCAAAGCATTGATTGACGAAATAGTAGAAAGAAGTGAAAGAACAGATTGTGGTGAGTAAATTGTATTTTTTTTTAGGTATAGCCAAAGAAACAGTATTTAAAAAAAAAAAAAAAAAAAAGAACATGAATCGGACCCTTAGGATTTCAAGATTTTGTATCAAATTTGTATGAAAATCCACAGGGACACAAATGCATTTTGCGATTTAAATGTGAGATGCAGCATCTGTTACCCCAGATTTTTGCTGAATCCTGCCTGCAATGTGGATTATGTAGAGTTGTTGCTGCTGATCCTCTAATAAACTACAGATCTGATTTGTCTATGGCATGCCACAGGATAGGAGATAACAGACTTATCAGTGGGGTTCCAACTGTGAGAAGAGCCCTCCACCAATCACGAGAACATGTTCTCACTAGTTTATGGAGTGGCAGGTCAAGCATGTGTCCTGCTGCTCCACTCAATGCTAAGGAAGAGTTGTAAATTGTAGTATGTTGGAAATGGCATTTTACTGTGCTCTGCATTTCCTACACTCCCTTGGGCCAGTTTCACACAAGTGAATTTATTTAGTCATTGATTTGTCCGGCATGAATTCTGAGCAACAAAACTGAAGTGAATGTTTATATCGATTTTGTGATTCGGCATTCAGGCCTGTCAGTCCAACTGCCACTGATGGGAGGTTTGAACAAACTGACTCATGACCTCTAGGTGTAGAGAGAGGAGACATGTGTGACCTGCTGCTGCATCAGTTATTGAGTACAGGAAGCCTATTTTCCAGATCGCTGGGGATCCATTCTTGTGATTTGTGGGGGTCATAGCTGTCGGACCACTCTCAATTGGATTGTTATGCCCTATTCACAGGATAACAATCAAACTTGGAACAACACTTTTAAAGGAAACCTTCAATTAAGAATCTTCCTATTAAGGTAGATTCAAAGGTAGATTCTTACTAAATCCCTATGCATTAAACTTTCCCTAATCCTATAACGTCTCCTAGCTTGACCTAAACTATCATTAACTACCGTATATACTCGTGTATAAGCCGAGTTCTTCAGCACAAAAATGTGCTGAAAAATGTCCCCTC